>NW_027397083.1:822124-886394 GCF_003265705.2 Callorhinus ursinus | reverse complement strand
TTTCTCTTTTCTTTTTGATCAGTCTGGCCAGGGGTTTATCAATCTTGTTAATTCTTTCAAAGAACCAGCTCCTAGTTTCGTTGATCTGTTCTACTGTTCTTTTGGTTTCTAGTTCATTGATTTCTGCTCTGATCTTTATGATTTCTCTTCTCCTGCTGGGTTTAGGCTTTATTTGCTGTTCTTTCTCCAGCTCCTTTAGGTGTAGGGTTAGGTTGTGTATTTGAGACCTTTCTTGTTTCTTGAGAAAGGCTTGTATTGCTATATACTTTCCTCTCAGGACTGCCTTTGCTGCATCCCAAAGATTTTGAACAGTTGTGTTTTCATTTTCATTGGTTTCCATGAATTTTTTTTAATTCTTCTTTAATTTCCTGGTTGACCCATTCATTCTTTAGTAGGATGCTCTTTAGCCTCCATGTATTTGAGTTCTTTCCGACTTTCCTCTTGTGATTGAGTTCTAGTTTCAAAGCATTGTGGTCTGAAAATATGCAGGGAATGATCCCAATCTTTTGGTACCGGTTGAGACCTGATTTGTGACCTAGGATGTGATCAGTTCTGGAGAATGTTCCATGGGCACTAGAGAAGAATGTGTATTCTGTTGGTTTGGGATGGAATGTTCTGAATATGTCTGTGAAGTCCATTTGGTCCAGTGTGTCATTTAAAGTCTTTATTTCCTTGTTGATCTTTTGCTTAGATGATCTCTCCATTTTAGTCAGGGGGGTGTTAAAGTCCCCCACTATTTTTTTTAAGATTTTATTTATTTATCTGAGAGAAAGAGAGAATGAGAGAGAGAGAGAGCATGAGAGGGGGGACGGTCAGAGGGAGAAGTAGACTCCTTGCCGAGCACGGAGCCTGATGTGGGACTCGATCCTGGGAGTCCAGGATCATGACCTGAGCTCAGAAGGCAGTCGCTTAACCAACTGAGCCATCCAGGCGCCCAAAGTCCCCCACTATTATTGTATTGTTGTCACTGTGTTTCTTCGCTTTTGTTATTAATTGCCTTATAAAATTGGCTGCTCCCATGTTACGGGCATAGATATTTACAATTGTTAGATCTTCTTGTTGGATAGACCCTTTATGTAGGATATAGTGTCCTTCCTCATCTCTTATTACAGTCTTTGTTTTAAAATCTAGTTTGTCTGATATAAGGATTGCCACCCCAGCTTTCTTTTGGTGTCCATTAGCATGGTAAATGGTTTTCCACCCCCTCACTTTCAATGTGGGGGTGTCTTTGGGTCTAAAATGAGTCTCTTGCAGACAGCATATAGATGGGTCTTGTTTTTTAATCCAATCTGATAGCCTGTGTCTTTTGATTGGGGTATTTAGCCCATTTACATTCAGGGTAACTATTGAAAGGTATGAATATAGTGCCATTGTATTGCCTGTAAGGTGACTGTTACTGTATATTGTGTCTGTTCCTTTCTGATCTATGCTGCTTTTAGGCTCTCTCTTGGCTTAGAGGACCCCTTTCAATATTTCTTGGAGGGCAGTTTTCGTGTTTGCAAAGTCCTTTAGTTTTTGTTTGTCCTGGAAGCTTTTTATCTCTCCTTGTATTTTCAATGATAGCCTAGCTGGATATAGTATTCTTGGCTGCAGATTTTTCTGGTTTAGTGCTCTGAAGGTCTCATGCCAGTCCTTTCTGGTCTGCCAGGTCTCTGTGGATAGGTCTGTTGCCAATCTAATGTTTTTAGCATTGTAGGTTACATATCTCTTCTCCCGAGCTGCTTTCAGGATTTTCTCTTTGTCTCTGAGACTCGTAAGTTTTACTATTAGATGTCGGCGTGTTGACCTATTTTTATTGATTTTGAGAGGGGTTCTCTGTGCCTTCTGGATTTTGATGCCTGTTTCCTTCCTTGCATTAGGGAAGTTCTCTGCTATTATTTGCTCCAATATACCTTCTGCCCCTCTCTCTCTTTCTTCTGCTTCTGGGATCCCAATTATTCTAATGTTGTTTCATCTTATCATACCGCTTATCTCTCGACTTCTGCCCTCGTGATCCTGTAGTTGTTTCTCTCTCTTTTTCTCAGCCTCTTTATTTTCCATCATTTGGTCTTCTATATCGCTGATTCTCTCTTCTGCCTCATTTATCCTAGCAGTTAGTGCCCCCATTTTTGATTGCACCTCATTAATAGCCTTTTTGATTTCGACTTGGTTAGATTTTAGTTCTTTTATTTCTCCAGAAAGGGTGTCTCTAATAACTTCCACGCTTTTTTCAAGCCCAGCTAATATCTTTAAAGTCATGATTCTGAACTCTAGGTCTGACATCGTACTAATGTCCATATTGAGTAGGTCCCTGGCTGACGATACTACTTCTTGTTGTTTTTGCTGAGGTGATTTTTTTCATCTTGTCACTTTGTCCAGAGGAGAACAGATGAATGAGAGAACAAAATGCTGACAGGTTATCAATGTCCCCAGCAAACATTCTCTATACAAATCAGAAAAGACCTGAAACCAGGGAAAGGAAGGGAAAGAAAGAAAAAAGAAAGAGGAAAAAAAAACACAAAAAGAAAAAGATAAAAACAAAAACAGAACAATACAAAAAAAACCAGAATATGATCACATATGATCAGGGTAGTGCATAGATCAGTGCCACACACTAGATTTTGGGCATATTTTGGTCTGTTAGAAAAAAGTGCCTCCTAAAATTTTAAAGGAAGAAAGACTTACATATGTACAAAATAAGGGTTGATACAATGAAGGGATGGAAGATGACTGTAAAGATAAAAATTATAAAAGATTTTATAAAAGGACTTGATAAGATAAGTTGTTTGAAAAAAGAAAGAAGAAGATTAAGAAAAAAGGGAGAGAATGTGATCAGGCAGGAGACTAGAACAAAGCCATACACTAGTGATTTAGGGTATATTTTGATCTGTTAGAAAAAATTGTATCTTAAAATTTTAAAGAGAGAACAACTTATATATATATATGCGAAAAATAAGGGTAACTACTATGAAGGGATAAAATATGACTCCAAAAAATGAAAAATAAAAAATGTTTTTTTAAGAAAGGGATTGATAAGATGTTGGTTGAAAAAGGGAAAAAGAAAAATTAAAAAAATAGTTAAAAAAATTAACTTTGAAAAACTAATGAATCATAGTAAAGAAAGCCATGAATTCTATGTGCAGTATTCCCCTAGGGCTGGAGTTCTCCCGTCCTCCTTGATTGGTAAACTTGGTCTTGGCTTGCTGGCTGTTTGAGCTGATCTTCTGGGGGAGGGGCCTGTTGCCGTGGTTCCCAAATGTCTTTGCGGGAGGCGGAATTGCCCCGCCCTTGTGAGTCGGGGCTAAGCAAGCTGCTCGGGTTTGCTCTCAGGAGCTTTTGTTCCCTGCAAGCTCTCGGAGCTTTGGAGGACCAGGGTGAAAATGGTGGCCTCCCAATCTCCGCCCGGAGGAGCTGAGAACTCGGGGCCCCGCTCCTCAGTGCGCCCCCAGAGAAAAGCAGTCACTCCCGTGTCCCCGGTCTCCGGCCGCACTCCGTGCTCACCCGGCCTGTGACCGAGCGTTTCTATCTCTGGCACCCGACCCCGTGTGGAGTCTCCAAACCCAGCAGATCCCTGTGGTGCGCTCCTGCGCCGCTCCTCCCGGAGGAGGAAGGGGAGTCTCCCCGGCTCTGCCGCTTGTTGGGTCCCTGCTGGAGGAGCAGTGGCCCGACTGGGCCGCGGATCACAGTTTATGGCAACCCCGAGCTGAGAGCCCGCGCCTCAGCTCCGTCTCTGCAGCCGGCTTCCCCGCTCCGATACCTGGGAGCTCTGCTGCACTCAGGCACCCCCGGTCTTTCTGTGACCCTGAGGGTCCTGAGACCACACTGTCCCGCGAGGGTTCCACCCCCGCTTAGCCACTGCAGCGACGTCCCTACGCAGAGCCGACTTCTCAATGTTCCGATTTTGTGCTCCGCGGCTCTATCACTTGCCAGAAGTGGCCAACGGAGGCCCCCTCCCCCGCCGTCTATCCTCCCGAATATCGCCTCGGATTCACTTCTCCGCACGTCCTACCTTCCAGTAAGTGGTCGCTTCTCTGTTCAGAGAGTTGTTGCTACTCTCCTCTTCGGTCTCCTGTTGAGTTCGTAGGTGTTCAGAATGGTTTGATCCCTATTCAGCTGAATTCCTGAGACCAGACGAATTCCAGGTCTCCTACTCCTCCGCCATCTTGCCACATTGTTACATTTTTATTTAAGTGAAAAAAATATGCCTTGTCATCCTTTTTCCTGTTTTGTGTGATATATTTTCTCTATTTAACTGTCATATACACATATTATTTTTAGATAGGCTCATTAATATGGAAATTTGGCTAGGAAAATAAATGCCCATGTAAAGCATGTATTTTTTTTTTTGCTATCAAGATTTTATTTAAATTCAAGTTAGTTAACATATAGTGTAGTATTAATTTCAGGTTAGAATTTAGTGATCCATCACTTCTATACATACCTAGTGCTCATCACAACAAGTGCCCTCCTTAATGCCCATCACCTATTTACCCCATCCCCTCACCAACATCCCCTCCAGCAACCTTGTTTTTTCCCTATACTTAAGAGTCTCTTATGGCTTGCATTTTTACTAAAAACAAGAACTGACAAAGAACCAATAATAAATCTACATTCAAGGAACTTTGGAAGTATTTTCATAAACTTTAATTTTTTTAAATATAAAACATATTGTTTTTTTCATATGCAAAAAGATAAAGTAAAAATAATTCTTAAAAACCAGACATATGGGGCACCTGGGTGTCTCAGTCGACTGAGCAAATCTGCCTTTGGCTCAGGTCGTGATCCCAGGGTTCTGGGGCTCGAGCCGCATCAAGCCCAGCATGGACCTCTGCATCAGGCTCCCTGCTCAGTAGGGAACCTGCTTCTCTCTTTCTCTCTCCCTCTGCTGCTCAGCTGCCTGTGCTCTCTCACTCTCTCTCTCTGTCAAATACATAAAAAAACTAAATAAAAAAAACCCACAGACATATATATATGTTTTTTTTCCATTAAGTCAACTATTTCTGTATGTTAAGAATGTGTTCTCCGACACCAAAATAATTGTTTTAAATTCTACTATAACAACAGACCTATCTCATATATGTCTTAACTAATTTTTCCTTCTGTGGTGTGTGTGTGCATTTCATGAGTTTCTCATGAATTATCTATGTGTGTGCCTGGGCTTAAACATACTGTGCGTATACATGTTCATGTGGGAGTATGGATGAACATGTTTATTAAGAAGAATTTTTCAGATAAGAACATATTTATGGGTGATTCCTCTTAACCTATTATTCTTAGGTATATATTTTTAAAGATATGTAAACTTTGTAAACAAAGATATGTAAACTTTTAAACTTAATATCTGGGAAAATTACTATAAGAAATTAGAAATTTGTCGGCTGGACAGGTAAATATTTCCTCTAGATCTGAGGTGGATGAAAGTGACTTATTGTAGCTTCTTCGTAATTAAAATCTGAATCCTATAGAAGACTTTGCCTTCTCCACAGCCTTTTTAAAGGCACTCTTGACCTCTTTGTTCTTCAGGCTAGACCACTGGGTTCAGCATGGGGATGACCATGGTGTAGAACATGGATGCCGCTTTGTCCATGTCCATGGAATGCCTGGAGCTGGGCTGTAAGTACGTGAAGGTGCCCGTCCCATAGAAGATGGAAACAGTGGTCAGGTGGGAGGCACAGGTGGAAAAGGCCTTCTGGCATCCCTCAGATGAGCGCATCCTCAGAATAGTGATAAATATAAACAGGTAGGAGATCAAGATGACCAAGACAGAAAAGAGGACATTGAAGCCCACTACCAAAAAAATAACCATCTCCCTGATGTAGATGTCTGAACATGAGAAAGCGAGGAGCAGAGGAGCATCACAGAAGAAGTGATCAACCACATTGGCTCTACAGAAGGAGAGCCTGAAAATGTTCCCAGTGTGGATGGAGGCATTCAGGAAACCACAGACGTAGCAGCCCATGGCCAGATGAGCACACACACCTGTCGTCATGGTGGTGGTGTAATGCAGGGGTTTGCACACTGCTGCAAAACGGTCATAAGCCATTGAGGCCAACAGGAAGCTTTCTATAGTGATAAAGGCTACAAGGAAAAAGAACTGGGGGGCACAAGCATTGTAGGAGATGACCTTGTCTCCTATAAGTAATCCAGCCATGACCTTGGGAGTGACAGCTGTAGAGTAACCAAAGTCCACCAGAGACAGATTACTGAGGAAAAAGTACATGGGAGTGTGGAGATGGGAGTCCCAGAGAATCAGTGCCATCATGCCCATGTTCCCAACCACAGTGATGAGGTAAATGAGGGTGAATATGATAAAGAGGGGGATCTGCAGCTCTGGGGCATTGGTTAACCCCACAAGAATGAACTCAGTCACTTCTGTACTGTTCTCCATGGGGGTCAGTTGGGAATTATGCGGCTGCCCTGGAGCAGTGAGCAAATCGAATCCGAATTATAAACAGAGTGGATTCCGCTGAAATCAGTCCGCATGTCCACTCTGTGTCTTACTTCGGTATTGCAAGAATTTGTTTTCAGGATGTTCTAGAACTAAAGCATGGTTGTGACAACAAAATGCAATCTTAAATCATTATAGAATGCCAGAAAAAGGATTTGGAGATAATGCATCCCAATCTCTTAACTTCATAGAAGACCGAATTAAGGCAAAAAGAAGAAAAGAAAGGACTTAAGTAATGTCACCAGAGTTGTTGCTAATTGTAACAGCTCAGACTCCCAAGTAAAACCTTACAAAACAACCACAAATTACTCTTTGTATTAAACTAGAACCGCTTAGTAAAATTAATGTGAAAGTGAGTTAATTTTGCTTCAACTGGCCTTTTTTTTTGTCTTGTCCATTGTGTCAAGAACAGTGTTATATGCTAGTAAAAGATAGTTATATAAAGCATGTCCTTAGCCTAAAGTATATCTTTGGGCAAACACATGAAGGAAGTAGGGGAGCGAGTCTATATTTGGGGAAAGAGCAATTCAGGCAGAGGCAACAACAAATACGTGGTACTAGGGTTTGAACATGCCGAGATTGTTCTAGGGACAGCAACAAAACCAATAAGGCTACAGTGGGAAGGAAAGTTTAGGTGAGAGAGGTAGAGCGGGGTGGGGAGCCATACACTACATTAAATTATGAAGCTTTTATTTTGAGTGAGATTGGAAAACATTACAGGATTTAGACCAAAAGGGGACATAATCTGACTTCTTTTTTAAAAAGGTCACTCTTGTAGATCTGTTGGTAATTGAATTTAACATAATAAGGATGGAAGGTGCTGGAAAAATTAGGAGGCCACTGTAATATTCTAGGTAAATGATGGTGAGTGCCTGAACCAAGATGGTAGTGTGAGAGATAATGAGAAATCCATCCACTTTGGGATATATTTCCAAAGTAGAGCTGACCAAATTTCCTGATATATTGAAAAAGGGACATGAGAGAAAGAGAGGGGTCCACATTGACTCCAAGTTGTGTAGAGTGATACAAAAAATAGTGTAAAAGAAGCAGGTGTTTGGGGAAAGGGGTAAAGAAATCATTTAATCAAGTCTGAGATAACTTTTGGCCATCCAAGTAGAGCATTGTATAAATAATTGGTATGCAATCCAGAGCTGAGGAGAGGTCTGGCTGCCTCAGATTATATTAATTTGAACTATGCTGGCAATTTTTAATGATTCGACATGCGTATATTAAATGCACACCATCAAAGAAAAGAGTACATACAGACAGACAAAAATACAGAGTATTCTAATGTTTACAATGATGAGATTGAGTGGTAAGGGGAATGTGGGAAAGAAAACTACTGCCCCAGGACACTGGATTCTGTCAGACCAAGTAGGCAAAGAGACTATCAGAGGAGAGGTTAAGTATGTATTGGGTCATATTGATGAATGACTATAAATGCCAGAAGGCACAGTGGAATGGTTTTAGGAGTTGGGCAGGAGTGGGAGCCAAGGTCAGTGAAGGAGATATGCAGAGATGTCCAGACATTATTTTGTAGCAGTTGAGGGCTTAGATGACAATCTTCAGCTTTGCGATGAGTGACATAGAGCTAAATATAATATTAAGATTAGTCCTATGGGTTTCAAGGTAGGGTAGGGGTTGGGAAGGCAATCCAGGCAGTTGAGAGTCATGACAGACAGAGTTCACTACTGTTACTAGTGGTATAGGAGGGCCATTTACACAGAGCAGGGTGGTGAGGATACCCTCTTGGTTCCTTAAAAAACTGCTCACTTGATAGCATAGATACAGATTTCCCAAATTCTGGAAAAACAACAACAGTGTGGTAGGAATCAGTTCAAAACTTTTTACCAACTTTCTTTTCCGCATCTGAAATCTTAGGGTTTTTTTTAAATTTTTTTATTATGACCACCATACATTACATCATTAGTTTTTGATGTAGTGTTCCATGATTCCTTATTTGTGTATAACACCCAGTGCTCCATGCAGAACGTGCCCTTTTTAATACCCATCACCAGGCTAACCCATTCCCCCACCCTCCTCCCCTCTAGAACCCTCAGTTTGTTTTTCAGAGTCCATCGTCTATCATGGTTCGTCTACCCCTCCGATTTCCCCCCCTTCATTCTTCCCCTCCTGCTATCTTCTTCTTCTTTTTTTTTTTTTAACATATAATGTATTATTTGTTCAGAGGTATAGATCTGTGATTCAACAGTCTTGCACATTCACCATAGCACATACCCTCCCCAATGTCTATCACCCAGCCATCCCATCCCTCCCACCCCCCACCACTCCAGCAACCTTTAGGTTTTAATCCAACATCTTCCTGGAGGAAAAAGAAAGTTATAACTCATTTTAATCTGTTGGAAAGAAATTAAGAACTACAATGGTTCTTTGAGGCATTTGTTAACCTGTTACCATTCTTTGTTCTACAGATGGAAACTTCTGATGGAATGGACCTCCATATAGTTGGTGCTCAGTACAAATTAAAAAAATGCAATCTTCCTTACAAAATGTCCTCTGCCTCTGATACAAAATCTCATGTATTCTTCAAAGAATAACACAAGTTCCAAAGCTTCCCTGAAATCTTCCTCAGCATCTACCTCTTTAGACACAACTATGTCATTATAATCAATCGAATTCATCACTTCATTACTCTAAAAAATTTTTTTTAAAGATTTTATTTATTTATTTGACAGAGAGATAGCACAAGTAGGCAGAGGGAGAGGGAGAAGCAGGCTCTCCCCTGAGTGGGGAGCCAGACGTGGGGCTCGATCCCAGGACCCCAGGATCATGACCTGAGCCAAAGGTAGCCACTTAACCGACTGAGCCACCCAGGTGCCCCACTCCGAAAAAAATTTATCATAATTTATCATTTTGTATAAGTGGAAGTCATGATTAATAATGACTTTAGCTGTTATGGATATGAATTATTGAGCATTTGCTCTGTGCCCATCACCAAGTTAGAGGTGTGCTGATTTACCTCATTTAATCCTCATGCATTGTGTGAGATATTATCCCCACTTCACAGGTATGGAAGCTGAAGGTTTCTGACATTTAGTTACTTGCTTGCAGCTGAAGAAATTAGTAGAGCAGGGATTTGAAGCCAAGTCATTCTGAATTGAAGTTTAAGCTCCTTACATGATGAAATACTCTTTTAATTTTTTACCATTTAAACTAAACTGGGCACAAAGTAACGCATTTGGTTGACTGGATGATGACTGATTAAGTGACTAAATCTATCATCGGAAGTCAATGGGGAGAATTAAGAAGCACAAACTTGGGAATCAGATATACCTACCAGTTTGTGTGAACTTTGTGCAAATAACCTACCTTTGTGGATCTTAGCTGAATAATAAGAAATGGATCTACAAATATTTGCAAGCTACTTCAATCCCTCAAAAACTCCTCACAGTTAAAAAGGAACATGACTTCTTAGTAACACCAACCAATAAGCCACATAAAATGCTGGATGTTGTTCATCCCTTCATTCCCTGTATAAGAACAAATAAGTCTGTATGGTGCACCAGGGTGTATGCCTAATTTCCAGGCTTACAGTGATGAGCAAGACTCATTCCCTGACCTCAGGATACCTAGTGCTCTGAGACACATAAATAAACTGATGAATACTAGGTACTGTTCTCATTCTCCATCCCAAGAGAGAGCATTGTTTTCTCATTTGCTCGGAACTCTGTAATGGTGGCTGATCATTTACACTATAGTCATTAGGCAGTCCATGTAATAGTTAATAAATTGAGTCCCCAACCCAGATAAGTCTTTAGTGGCAGAATTAGAATTTGAGATGAAATTTACTCATTTCTATAATATGTCTTGTGTGACTTTACACATCTCCATTTTGGTGGACTTTATAGCTGATTACTAACCCTGATTTTTCCCTCATTTTTATTCTCCATTCATTCTCTCTCTCTTCTTAGATATCATATGAACTGCCAGAATATAATAACATTTTATACTTGATCCTCTTAACAACTCTGAAATTAGTCAAAATAACCAATATTATCATATTCCCTCAAGAGAAAATAGATTGAAATACTTTAAATAACATGATATATATATATGTCCTAATAGGACCTCTACAGTGTTGAGACATATAATCCCTGATTGTGTAAAACAGATACAAGAAATATTCAAAACATTCAGACCTAATCTTTCAATAAATCAAAGGAGAAATCACTTCCTTGACGCATTTTCCTAATTACCTTTATCTAGGCAAATTTATGCAGACAGTAGATTTGATCTAGTAGATTTATAAGTTTACCTTATTCCCTGAGTAATACAACGTGCAAGTCCAGCGCCTTCATATATGAGGGGATCTCAAATCAGAAACTCAGGCTGTGAAAGAAAGTGAACAACTTATTGCAATGTTCTTCTTTAATGTTTGGCCAAAATGTTTAAAGTTGTCTGGAGGGAGGAAGAAACTGAAGAAAACAAAAATGCTATTGGCCTTGGAATCAGCTAATAAGAGTTCTAGTTCTGGATCTGCTGCTCATGTTTCTTAGATATATCACTTAACCTCTTTGAGCTTTGACATCTTCATTTATAAAATGAGAATAGTAAGAAGTTAGCCCCAATGCCATCTTCCCTGAAAACTTCTGCTGTGATAAGAAAATTAGAAAATCTCTAAAATGCCTTATACTTGTAAGGTGTGATTGTCATAATCACAGCCAACATCATTATTATTTGGGATTGTTTTCCCTAGACTTTGTTGCATGCTCTTAGTAAGATTAGTTTGGGGGAAGGTCATTATTGCTACTAGACAACCATTAACAAATCACATGAATGAATGAATGGCCAAAGTGAGTCTGGTTCTTGGGCTGCTCCCTCTAGAATGAAGCCAAATGGAGCCATGTGGGAACTTGAAAAGTTAAGTAGCGAGAACCAGGAAGGAGTTATATAATCATGGAACTCTCAGGGAACAAAAACCCTATGAGGGCTACAGAACTCTTTCTCACCTAACTAGGGAAGAAGTGATTAAAGCGTCTATGAGGATCCAGCTCTGCTTGTTGAGGGAGGTCATCAGTAAATTCACATTATTTGTAATAATTCTCTTCGATAATGTGGAAATCAAGCCATATCATGAACTCCAGGGCTGCAATTTGTGTAGATATTGAAGGATGGAGATAATGCGCTCTGTCATTAAACAAGAAAACAGTCCCCTGGAATTTACTCACCTTAAATGTTTGTACCACTGAGAAGAAATATCATTTTATTCAACTGTTTATTGATCTCAAATGTGTTTCAGCAATAATGATGAGCCATGGGAATACAGACCCATGCAGAATAAACATCATTCTTGCATTCATGGGGTTTAAGTATAATGGAGAAGACAGACACTAAGTGAGTGAACACTCTAAAAGATATATAACTACATATAGAATGAAATGCCACATATATGTAATTATGTGTAGAATAAGCATGTAATTATAAATACTATTTACTTCATGGGAAGGAACATGATGCAATCAAGGAGTGTTTTGATATCAATGAACAATTTTGGTCCTATTTCTGGGAGTTTACCATATCTATCTATCTATGTGTGTGTGTGTGTGTGTGTGTGTGTATACATATATAGAGAGACTATATATATATACATATAGAGAGATACTCTATATACTTATGAATTTATATATATAAGGTTTTTTGTATATATACAAATGTATACATATATACACAGAAAGATATAAGGATACACTTATAAATTAATATGTATATTGTTTATATATAACCATATGTGTATATAAAGTTCATGAAATATATATGTTACATGAATATTTTATGTATCTCTGACTTAAACTTTTAATAGATTTTATTTCTTAGAGCAGTTTTAGGTTCACAACAATATGGAGAATAAGGTACAGAGATTTCCCATATACCCCCTGCCTTACACATGCACAGCCTCCCCCCTCATCAATGTCCCTCACCAGAGTAGTACATTTGTTACAAATGAACCCACATTGACACATCATCATCACCCAAAGTCCATAGTTTACATTAGGATTCACTCTTGGTGTTGTAAATTCAGTGGGTTTAGATAAATGTGTAACGCTATGTATCTATCATTACAATATCATACCTTGTATTTTCATTGCCTTAAAATTCCTCTGTGCTCCATCTGCTCATCCCTCCCTCCACCCAACTCCTGGGAAAACACAGTAGTCTCCATAGTTTTGTCTTTTCCGGAAGATCACATGGCTGGAATCAGACAGTATGTAGCTTTTTCCAACTGGCTTCTTTCACTTAGTGAAATACATTCCTCGATGTATTTTCATGGCTTGCTAGGAAACCAGGAAGGGAGTTCCACACTCATGGAACCCCCCAAGGGACAACCCCCCAACGGGAGCAACAAAAACTTACACAACCAGCAATTAAATACCTTAAATTTCCAAAAGGCAACATGTCAAACTTATTAAATAAAAAACATTTTAAAAATAAAATCTTTATGGGGAATCCAGCTCTGCCTGTTAAGGGAGATTATGAATATATTTACATTGCCTTTACTAATTCCCTTTGATAATGCAAAAATCATTACCTCTAGGGCACCAATTGGACTCTGCCATTAAACAAGCCAAATGGATCCAAGAAATTATTGTTTCATCTAATTCACCTTAAATATTTGCAGCATTGTGTAACAGATTACTGAGTTAGTGAACACAACACTGGAAGTGGAGCCAAATAGTCTCATTTTAAGACAGTTCCACTGCTTGCCATCTGAATAATTAAAAAACTTACAACCTCAAATTGCTTTGTTTTATTTATTTTTTAACAATAGGATAATAACATTTCTTTTTCAAATGAGGTAAAATGTCAGCAATTATAAACATTGTTAATGTTCTAGTTCTTCAGCTTGATTCATGAGTGTTATTTTGTTATGCTTCATAAATTAATATACATTACATATATTCCTTTTCAGGTATTAACTATTTGATCACACAAAACACTCGTTTTCTAATTTAAAAAAAGCGACTACATGGCTTCTGCTATACCTTAAGTTATGCTAAGTAAGCTTCAACCATCCCTAAGGCTCCTTTAGGAAGATGCAATCCCAATCCCTTCCCACCGGTTTTTTTCTCCTCCAGTCAGAGCACCAAAACCATCAACATCCTTATGAGGTGAGATTGGATAATGATTTAGCAAGAAATACAGATTATGGCTCCCTCTTTGTGCTGAGTTCAGAATTACCTTTTATTATTATTATTATTATTTAGGTATAAATGACATCTAACATTATACTAGTTTCAGGTGAACACCATAATGATTTAATATTTGTATACATTGCAAAATGATCACCACAAGAAGTCTAGTAAACATTCGTCCCCATACTTAGTTACAAAACTTTTTTTCTTGTGATGAAGACTTAGGATCTACTCTCTTAGTGACTTCTAAATATACAACAGAGTGTTATTAACTATAGTCACCATGCTATCTGTTACATCTCCAGGACTTAAGTGCTTTATAACCGGAAGTTTATACCTTCTGAATTATGTCATGTCAACTTTTTGGATACACATATCTGGCCATGAGTGGATTACTTGGCACTCTATGTCAAGCCACAAAAGTCCTAAATTCCAGATTTCATGCTTCCAATAGGAAAAAAAAAAAGAATTCCTTCACCTCACTCAGCCTCACTTTCTATATCCTTTTAATGGAATTAGTAATACCCACCCTTGATGGTTTCCAGAGTGGCTTGGGGATGAAATAAGACAGAGGATGTGAAATGTTTAGTGAATCACTCAACCTGTATAAAAACTGACCCTTGTTATCAGAGAGTCCTGTCCCAGGTTGTTCTCACTAATATCTCACATCAGTATCACTGTGATGGAAAAGGGCTCCCTCCAGCAGAGACCCAAAAGATCTTCTTAAAATAAAATAAGAAAACACACAAACCTGGGCACCAGGTTTTCCCACTATAGTGAGCTTGAATAAAGCCAGATTGGAACGTAAGGGTCTAGTGACTGATGTCTTGAAGGGGATGACACTGTCGTGGAGCTTTTAGGGAACAAGTTCTCTTGTGAGTACATCTACAGCTCCATGCCTCACGGACTGAATGTTTTCATTAAAATCTTGCCTGCAGGGACCAAGATCGGAGAGAACTTGCTAAGGAAAGTCATGGGCGTGTGAGCAGCTATTTTTTCTCTAGTCTACCTGTCTGTTCTCAAAAATAAAGAAAAAGAGGCTACCAACATTCTTGGAAGCAGATGATGTGGACATCAGAGCAGGAAAAGAAACACAGGCTGGAGGCATTCAACCAGTCGCAGAGACTACTGACGATGCTACTCCCATAAGTCAGGTAGGAGTTTTGTTTTTTTTTGTCGATCTTTCCCATTGGCAGTAAATGTCCTTGCGTCTATTGTGCTCCTTGACTTCTGAAGCCACATGACCTGACTGGGACTAAAAGCTGGCAAGGGCCAGGTACTCCGCTTTATTCTCCTTAAACACTGATCTTTTTTTCCTTTTATGCATATGGTACAGCTTCAAGTGAAATTTCATTTCTTGGCCTTCTTACAATTACATGTAGGCTGTGTGGTTTTCCAAGTGGTTCATTTCTAAGTAGTAAAGAGAGACCCAGCCTTCTTAGACCTGGTGACTCCAAAGGTTTCTGTGGATGAGAAGACAGAGTGTGGATAAAAATGCATGGGATGTATATGCCATTAGCTGGGACCAATCCATACATCCTAGCATATTTGCAAGGGAATTTCTCTGTGCCTAGAAAGAAAAATTATATCACAAGCATGCACTTGTCCCAAGCATGTCTCTGCCACAATCCAAAAGTAAACATCAATTAGAACATTCTCAGTCTGATTGTAAGGGAGGCTGAAATATCACCCAAAGAGGTGGTGAGAAGTATTCTAATCCAATCCCAATCAACTGCAAAATCTTCTCTTTCTTCTTCTTTTCCTTCTTCTCTTCTTCTGGTACTGTATTATAAACATCAAAGTTGCCAAGAGACTAAATCTAAATTGTTTTCATCACAAAAAGGAAATGATGATTATGTGATTTGATACAGGCTAACACTACAGTCATAATCATATTGCAATAAATAAATATATCAAATCAGCACTTTGTACACCTTGAACTTACACAATGTATGTCAAATTATCTCAATTTTTAAAACTATGAAAAAAGGAGATCTATAGAATATTGTATATTTAAAGCATACAGGTGCAATAAACCAAATCATTTTTTTTAGGAGTAACTATTCCATTTTATTTTTTTTTAATTTTTTATTGTTAGGTTAATCACCATATATTACATCATTAGTTTTTGGTGTAGTGTTCCATGATTCATTGTTTCTGTGTAACACCCAGTGCTCCATGCAGAACGTGCCCTCTTTAATACCCATCACCAGGCTAACCCACCCCCCTCCCCTCTAGAACCCTCAGTTTGTTTTTCAGAGTCCATCGTCTCTCATGGTTCATCTCCCCCTCCGATTTCCCCCCCTTCATTCTTCCCCTCCTGCTATCTTCTTCTTCTTTTTCTTTTTAACATATATTGTATTATTTAAAACCAAATCATTTTCAAGAAAAGCATATATCTAAATATATTAGCGTTAGGGCCTTTACAGAAAAGATAATCGGGGAGGGGGGTTGGTTGAAATTAAGGAAGAAAGTGGTAAAATAATAGGATAGAGGGGCTTGCAAAGACCCATTAAGACAGATTGCGATGAACCGAGGAGGATGATTAACTCAAATTTATGAACCTATGTTCCCCACCCTCATATAAGAAGAGTCCTTTGTTGAACACGGCTTCAAACCCACAATCTCCTAGATTAGCTTCATCTCTGAATTGTCATTACACTGCCCAGTGTATAAAAGACAAGCAATCGATGGTGATATTTACCATCACAAGTCGTGCAGTGCATACTTTTATACAACCATGTTTGACACTCAATACATGAGTACCCACGTAATATAATTCTTCAAGTAAAAAGTACTTCTCTCTCAGAAAAAGAGATGGAATCAATTGCAGAGTGTAGCTCAGATGACAGAAAAGGGAGAAGCAACTTTTTCCCCCTACAATGGAACTACGTTAGTCCAACATAAATCAGAGAGTAGACCTGAAAGAAATATCTTAAGACAAGATCCACTCAGGCTGACAGCCATGATATTCCCATGAAGTTTATCCACGATGTCCAGAAGAAGAAAAAGCCAACAGCAAATTCTGGTGGAGTTTCTTCACCTCTCAGGCATTTTCTAAATTGAGGGTTTATTTCTGCTATAAAAATATGTCAGCAGAAGCCGCCACAAATACATATCTTGGAAGACATCTATAGATCGGGACAACGGGCAGGGGAATGCTCCATAGCATTTCAACTGAGAACCAATATTGTCCAGTCGTCTGGAGTGGCACGTGATTGCACATGTTAATTCCAGCACTTTCTGACCATCTCCTTTACTCAGGCTAGATGCTAGAGTTGGCGAGATGGATTGAACTGCTCCCCAATGCCAAGAAGCATACACCTTCATCAGGCAATGACCATTCAGAAGAAGTGAAGAATATGCTTTTCAAAGAACACAAGCTCTGACATCAGACAGTGAGTTTGGATGCTGGCTCTGCCTCTACCAGCTGTTTAACAAGTCACTGAGTATTTTTTATTTTATTTTATTTTATTTTATTTTGTTTTATTTTATTTTTTATTTTATCACTTGAAGCTGTCATTTAATTGTTGAGGTGCTTTGTAATTGAGAGTGTTTGGGACCTAAGAAAACATGGCTCTTAAGATTCTTTCACATTTTCATATTTCAGAATAATCCGCTCTTTTGGATCTATCTAATTTCAAACCATAAGTCTGCAAAGCTTTCCTTTCTAACCCTGGTAAAGCAATCTGGTAAAATCTATTTCAAAAACACTTTTGCTTGGCTACTTTATCCCCATTCAGTTTCTTTTCTTGTTTCTGATAGGAATGATTACCATTTTTCTTAAGTTCTTCAAACCATCCTTAAACTTCATTGTCAAAAGATGAACTTTTGGTCTTGTTGGAATAAAATGGGCTTGCTCAAATTTTCTCCCACTATCTACCACACCAAACTATGCCTTTACCAAAATTTTTTTTAAGTTACTGACATGTTTTTTTTTTAAATTTATTTTATTATGTTAGTCACCATACAGTACATCATTAGTTTTTGTTGTGGTGATCCATGATTCATTGTTTTCCTATAACACCCGGTGCTCCAGGGAGTAGTGCCCTCCTTAATACCCATCACTGGGCTAAGCCATCCTCCCAACCCCGTCCCCTCTAGAACCCTGTTTGTTTCTCAGAGTCCATGGTCTCTCATGGTTCGTCTCTCCCTCCAATTTCCCCACCTTCATGTTTCCCTTCCTTCTCCTAATGTCCTCCATGATATTCCTTATGTTCCACAAATAAGTGAAACCATATGATAATTGACTTTCTCTGCTTGACTTATTTCACTTAGCATAATCTCCTCAGTCCCATCCATGTTGATGTAAAAGTTGGGTATTCATCCTTTCTGATGGCTGAGTAATATTCCCTTGTATATATGGACCACATGTTCTTTATCCATTCATCTGTTGAAGGGCATCTCGGCTCTTTCCACAGTTTGGCTATTGCGGACATTGCTGCTATGAACATTGGGGTGCATATGGCCCTTCTTTTCACTACATCTGCGTCTTTGGGGTAAATACCCAGGAGTGCAATTGCTGGGTCGTAAGGTAGCTCTATTTTTAATTTTTTGAGGCACTTCCACACTGTTTTCCAAAGTGGCTGTACCAGCTTGCATTCCCACCAACAGTGTAAGAGGGTTCCCCTTTCTCCACAACCTCTCCAACATTTGTGGTTTCTTGCCCTGTCCATTTTTGCCATTCTAACTGGTGTAAGGTGGTATCTCAAGGTGGTTTTGATTTGAGTTTCCTTGATGGCTAATGATGATGAACATTTTTTCCTGTGTTTGTTAGCCATTTGTATGTCTTCTTTGGAGAAGTGTCTGTTCATGTCTTCTGCCCATTTTTTGACTCGATTATTTGTCTTTTGGGTGTTGAGTTTGAGAAGTTCTTTATGGATCGTGGATATCAGCCCTTTATCTGTAGTGTCATTTGCAAATATCTTCTCCCATTCTGTGGGTTGCCTCTTTGTTTTGTTGACTGTTTCCTTTGCTGTGCAGAAGCTTTTTATCTTGAGGAAGTCCCAAAAGTTCATTTTCGCTTTAGTTTCAGTAGCTTTTGGAGATGTATCTTGAAAGAAATTGCTGTGGCTGATGTCAAAGAGGTTACTGCCTATGTTCTCCTCCACGATTTTAATGGATTCCTGTCTCACATTGAGGTCTTTCATCCATTTTGAGTTTATCTTTGTGTATGGTGTTAGAGAATGGTCGAGTTTCTTTCTTCTGCATGTGGCTGTCCAATTTTCCCTGCACCATTTATTGAAGAGACTGTCTTTTTTCCATTGCTCTGTGGAAGATTATTTGGCCATAGAGTTGAGGGTCCATATCTGGGCTCTCTATTCTGTTCCATTGGTCTATATGTCTGTTTTTGTGCCAGTACCATGCTGTCTTGGTGATCATTGCTTTGTAATATAGCTTGGAGTTGGGCAACGTGATGCCCCCAGCTTTGTTTTTCTTTTTCAACATTTCCTTGGCGATTCAGGGTCTTTTCTGATTCCATACAAATTTTAGGATTCTTTTTTCCAGCACTTTGAAAAATGTCATTGGAATTTACTATTTACTTTGATTAGCCCCATGTAAGAAAATGATCTTTCATCTACTCCCATCTCTTCTGTGACTTTGCCCCATTATTGACTCCTTTGTTCTTGAACAGCTTCCATTTCCCTGGACTGATTCCTTCTCTTCTGATTTTGACTATATCTCACTCTCTCTCATTATACAAAATTACACAAACTAAATTTAAAAGAAGAAAAAAATACCCCTGCCCTACATTTATTTGTTTGCAAGTTCCCTTTCCTTCTATTTATCATGAACCTCTTTAAAAAGATTAACCTTTAAATTTTATTTTACAAAGTCAAATAATAGGAATTATAGCATAGGGCGCCTGGGGTGGCTCAGTCGTTAAGCGTCTGCCTTCGGCTCAGGTCATGATCCCAGGGTCCTGGGGTCGAGTCCCGCATCGGGCTCCCTGCTCTGCGGGGATCCTGCTTCTCCCTCTGCTTCTCTCTCTGTCTCTCATGAATAAATAAATAAAATCTTTTTAAAAAAGGAATTATAGCATACATTTTATAAAAATTTTATGAAAATTGAATAAAACAAAAAAATGTAAAGCACCAAGAGTGATGCCTAGTGGGAGGCAATACTTGACAAATGTGAGATTCCTTCCCTGATCTTTTTTTAAAGCTTCACTGAGGTGTAATGAGATACGAATGTTGTACACATTTAATGTATACAACTTGATGAGTTTGGACATTACATACACCCATGATAACATCACCACAACTAAAGTACTAAATATATTCATCACTTCCCAAAATGTCCTTGTTGTTTTTTTGTGGGTTTTTTTGTTTTGTTTTGTTTTGTTTTGTTTCGTTTCGTTTTAAGAATACTTAACATGAGGGGCGCCTGGGTGGCTCAGTCATTAAGCATCTGCCTTCCGTTCAGGTCATGATCCCAGGGTCTTGGGATTGAGTCCTGGCATCTGGCTCCTTGCTCAGCAGGGAGCCTGGTTCTCCCTCTGCCTGCTCTGTCTGCCACTCCCCCTGCTTGTGCTCTCTCTGTCTCTGACAAATAAATAAATAAAATCTTTAAAAAAAAGAATACTTAACACGAGATCTTTCCTCTTAGATTTTATTTTTTTAGTCAGGGGAGGGACAGAGGGAAAGGGAGAGAGAGAATCTCAAGCAGAGTCTGCACTGAGCCCGACTCGGGGCTCTAGTCATGACCTGAGCCAAAACCAAGAGTCAGACGCTTAACTGACTGAGCCCCCCAGGAGCCCCTTCCTCTTAGATTTTAAAGTGCACAATACCATACAGCTATAATTATAGGTACTATGTTGCATAACAGATCTCTAGAACTTACTCATCTTGCATAAAAAAAAACTTTGTACCTATTGAAAAGCGACTTTGTACCCATTGAAAACATGCCATTTCCCTTTGTCCCAATCACCGGCAATCACTATTCTATTCTTTGCCTCTAAACTCCTCAAGGAAAACTAAAGGGAAAACTTCTTGATAGTAGTCTTGGAAACAATTTCTTGGATTTGCCACCAAAAGCATAGGCAACAAAACAAAAAATAGACACATGGGACTACATTAAATTAAAAGGTTCTGCACAGCAAAGGAAACAATGAAAAAAATTAGAAAAGACATCCAATGGAATGGGAGAAAATGTTTGCAAAACATCTTTCTAAAAAGAGGTTAATGTCCAAAATATATAAAAATCTCCTACAACACAATAGCAAAGAACAAAGTAACCAGATTAAAAAATGGTCAAACTACTTGAATCAACATTTCTCCAAAGAAAACATACAAATGACCTCCAGCTTTATGCAACATCATTAGGGGAACATCAGCAGGGAAATGCAGATCAAAACCAAAACGAGCTATCCCCTCACACATGTTAGGATGACCAAAAAGCAAAACAACAACAAACCCACAAAACCACAAAAGATAACAAGTACTGGTAAGGATGTGGAGAAAGTGGAACCCTACTACACTGTGGGAATACAGAATGATGCAGCCACTATGGAAAACTATATGGGGTTTTCTCAAAAAATTTAAAATTAAAACTACCATATGATCTAGCAATCCCGTTTCTGGGTATATATCTGGAGGAATTGAAACTAGGACCTCAAAAAGACATCTGCACTCCCATGTTTATTGCTGCATTGTCCACAAATAGTCAAGATATAGAAACAACCCAAATGTCCATCAGCAGATGAAGGGATATAAGAAAACGTGCTTTCTGCATACAATGGGATATTATTGAGCCTTAAAAAAGAATGAGATTCCTGCCATATGTCACAACATGAATGAACTTGGAGGACACTATGCTAAGTGGAATAAATCAGTCAAAAGACAAATACTGCATGATTCCACTTACACAGAGTATCAAAAATAGTAAAACTCAAAGAAACTGAGGAGAATGGTGGTTGCCAGGGGCTGAGGGGTGGGGGAATGGGGAATTGCTGCTTAATGAGTATAAAGGTTCAGTTATACAAGATGAAAAAGTTCTAGAGATGTGCTGTACAACACAGGGCCTATAGGTAACAATACATTAGTGTGCACGGAAAAAGTTAAGAAGGTAGATCTCATGTTAGTGTTCTTACCACCACAGAAGAAAGAAGAAAAGAAAAGAAAAGGAAAGAAAAAAAGGAAAGATAAGAAAAGAAAAGAAAGAAAAAGAAGAAAGAAAGAAAGAAAGAGAAAAAGGGAGGGAGGAAGGAAGGAAGGCATTCACTTCCAACTTAAGTAGTCACAGGATGTTGATGTTTTAGCAACTCCCCGCCCCCCTCTCTCCCTCCTTCCCTTGGTGTCTCTCTCTTGCTTCTGCCATGTCACTGGACAGAAGAGAGATCAAGGATGCTGAAGCCTGTGCAGAATGACTTCAGCATCATATCCTAGAGACACAAGAATATCTCTTAAATCAGAAAAGAGTAACTTAAGGTTATGTAAGTCTTGTTAAGAACAACTCTGGGTGTCCCCAAAATGTAGAGACACCCTCAAGGCATATCTGACCCAAGGAGAGAAGTCACACAAGTCCAGATAGGATTCATATAGATAAATACATGATTTGCAAACATATAAGTATGATTCACATAGGTAAATGGTGATTAGGATAAAAATAATTTAGAAGACTCCCAAGTACATTACTTTGTTTTATTTAAATATTTCTTCTGAGAAAAAAAAAACATGAGGCATTGCTTAAAATATGTTTTAAAAAATATGGCACTGCCTTTCTGTTCCTCCTCAGTAATGAGTGATGGTTATCTCGGAGGTGAGTGTGGTTGATAAGATTAATCTGCTACAGATCACGCTTGTCCTCAGTTGCTTCTTCTGCGAAATATAGTTAATAATAGTATCCACCTAATAATAATATTGATAATAATACCTAATGTTTCCTGAGCTTTACTATGAGTTGGCACGAGCCTGCAAGAATTAGGTCATGTGACATCCACAAGCCTCATGAAAAAGATACTGTTATGATCACCACTGTATCGATGGGAATTCTAGGGCTAAGAGAGATTCTAATAATTTCCCCAGGGTTGCATCACCAGCAATGGCAAAAATAATATTCAAAACTGAGAATCTGATCTCAGAAGCTACAGACTAAACTACTAGGAGAAATTAGCTCCCGATTAAAGTAACGCACATAATATCAAGCGCTCAATATATCAAAGGGATTACTATATTTTGGGCAAGTACTGCTTTTGTGCATCCCCACGATACTTTATGCTACTCAACACCCGAGTATTTCTTTCTTGTGTCGGAATTCATTTCAGTCTTTGTGGATTTTTTTCCCCATCCCTGCTGATATAACAGCTCAAAATTCTCTTAGAGAACAAGATTTTGCTATTCGTAAGGAAACAACATCTCTCTGGTATGTTCTTGCAAAGTTCAAGCCTCTGAATTGAGGCCTTTGATCCTCTGCGCATCCTCTGTGTTCATCAAATTGGAGGCTCATGGACTAAAAAAGGTTAAGAACCACAGCTCAGTCTGTCAGGATTAAGCATGGCTGCACCATTTATGAGGAGCTGGGGTTTGGAGCCTTTCTCTCTCCTCTAAGATTTCTAGGGTCGCTACCAGATGCTATCTAGATTTTCTCTCTGTCAAAGCTCTACGCAACAGTGGTATCATTCCACAAGTCCTAAAAAAAATTCTGTGCTATCACAATTTTAAAAGTTGGAAACAGTACTTAGAATACCCTCATCCTAGAGAGTCCAATGTTCATTAGCCTATTAAAGAGGCCGAGAAGTATTGCAGTAAAGACAGCTGTTTAACTTACTCCTATAGAAGTACATTTTCCTATGTAAATCTATTGACTTCCCAACTCCCCATAGCATTAGCGTTTGGGGAAAAAAATTCCCTATTAGATAGAAATGTGTAACCCACGAAATTCCTACACACTGTCCCCTGAGAGTAAGGCATTTCAGGCTTATACTCTGAATATTTCATGCCAGCTTCAGCCATACAGAGTATGCCTACTTTCGTGATTTTGTCTCATTAGCTTGAGCATCCTGTGAGGACTCATTTTGTTCTGTTTACCTTTCAGATACCATTAAAACCTCTGGAATGTCTGCATGATCAATACATACTTGGCAGGGCGCCTGGGTGGCTCAGTCGTTAAGCGTCTGCCTTCGGCTCAGGTCATGGTCCCAGGCTCCTGGGATCGAGCCCCGCATCGGGCTCCCTGCTCAGCGGGAAGCCTGCTTCTCCCTCTCCCACTCCCCCTGCTGTGTTCCCTCTCTCGCTGTCAAATAAATAAATAAAATCTTTTAAAAAAAATGCATACTTGGCAAGTAAAGGAATAATTCAGAACCTTTTGTTTGTTTCATTGATGGGGAATAGAGTAACAAACCATCGCAATCTGCCCAGGACTGCCAAGTCCCTGGCACCTGGGACTCTCGGTGTGAAATCCGGAAAGCCCCAGGCTCACTGGGACACAGCGGTCACGCCAGGCGGTGGTGATTATTGTTTTTAGTTACCTCACTCGTGCACTCTGTCCATGTGTTGGAAATGGAGTTAAACACTGGCCATGGATGAATTTGTTTAATCCTCAAAACGATCCTAGGAAATAGGTATTATTTCGTCTTCATTTCACTGATGAGGAAACTAAGACGAAGTCTGCACGCCTTGCCCAAGAATATACAGCCTTAACCCCCATCTGGCTCTAGAGCCCGCACCCTTAACCACTTCTCTCTTCCGCCTTCAGAGGTGAATTCTGCGGGTACAGCAAAGAGAATAAGGCCATGAAATTCGTCTATGAAAATAAGCGCTTGGTAATTCATGTGGAAAATAACGTGGACAAGCATAATCCACTCGTTGCTGGCTGAGATAGAGACAGGGGGAGAAAGAAACCTGGAAAGCCATAATCTTGACACTAATCCAGGAGGCGAGCAAATTTGAATATGAGCTTTTAATATCTTATAAACAGGCCAAGCAAGCAGAGAGCTATTTTTAGCTCTGAGCTATGAGATACAATCACATGGGCAGGTGGCCTACATTTTTGGTTTTATATGTGGTGAGGAGTTTTGCGATCTAAGTGACAATGACATCCTACTGACCATGTTTGGGAAAGGCGACCGCAGTCCTACAGATTCTGAGCCTGCTGAGCAGAACTAGTTGGTGTTGTGGAGGGGGAGACAGGAAATCTGGGTTGAGCCTTGACACGAACCCTCTAGCAACATGACTTAGGTAGAGCTACTTAAGGCTTTTGTACCTGTTTCCTTATCTGAGAGATAGGAGACAGTGCAAAGGTCCAGGTACAGAAGAAGGCATGTAGAGCCCCCAAAATAGAGTGGATTAAATCCTGGTTCTGCCACTTAGCGCCTGCGTATCTGAGCCTCGGTTTTGCCATCTGTCAAATGGGAAATTTGATTCACTGCTCACACATCTGTTGTGAACCTTAAGGAGATAATGTACATTGAATTATAGAAACAAATCTGGCGTGGTAAAGGTGCTTAATAAAATTATAATTCTCTTTCCTTGAAGGTCCAATCATCCACCCATTCAGTAAGAATCATCAAACACCTGCTACGTGCCAGGTACTAAGCTAGGTACTAGGGACACAAAGTGAAGATAACAGAGTGCCTGTCCCCCAGTGGCTTATCATTTAGTAGAATAAGCTCCTCCAGCTGGATGACCTTTAGTAAGTCACCTCACATCTCCGAGGCTAGGTTTTATCAACCATAAAATTAAGATAATGAATTCAATGCTAACAGAGTAAGCATGAGAAACAAAAGTTACAATGCCCAGCACAGCACCGAGTACAGAAAACCCTCAGGGAAGACTTGGTGAAGGGAGATGATGAACCCTAAGGCTCTTTACATCTCCAGGAAATGGGGAAGTTGTGTGCACTCAACTCAGGGCTATTATTTTCTGCTTATTCAGAAAGCAAGTCGGCCTCACACCAGTCAGAAGGGCTGAAATTAACCACTGGGGAAATGGCAGATGTTGGTGAGGGATGCGGAGAAAGGGGAACCCTCCTACACTGTTGGTGGGAATGCAAGCTGGTGCAGCCACTCTGGAAAACACTATGGATGTTCCTCAAAAAGTTGAAAATAGAGCTACCCTATGACCCAGCAATTGCACTACTGGGTATTTACCCCAAAGATACAAAGTAGTGATCTGTAGGGGCACCTGCACCCCAATGTTTATAGCAGCAATGTCTACAATAGCCAAACTATGGAAAGAGCCCAGATGTCCACTGACAGATGAATGGATAATTATATATATATACACAATGGAATACTACTCAACCATCAAAAAAATGAAATCTTGCCATTTGCAATGATGTGGATGGAAGTGTAGGGTATTATGCTAAGCGAAATAAGTCAATCAGGGAAAGACAATTATCATATGATTTCACTCATAGGTGGAATTTAAAAAAACAAAGTAGAGGATCATCGGGGGAAAGAGGAAAAAATACAACAAGACAAAATCAGAGAGGGAGCCAAACCATGAGAGACTTAATCATAGGAAACAAACTGAGGGTTGCTGGAGGGGAAGGGGGTTGGGGGATGAGGTAACTGGGTGATGATGGACGTTAAGGAGGGCACGTGATGTAATGAGCACTGGGTATTGTATAGGACTGATGAATCACTGACCTCTACCTCTGAAACCAATAATATATTATATGTTAATTAATTGAATTTAAATAAAATAAATAAATAAAATAAAGTTTCACACACACAAAAAAGAAAACAAGTCTGAAGATTTAGGATTTTATCTCTGAAATTGTGAGCAACACAAAGCATGCTCCCAAAGAAGGTAAAACAATATTATTTGGCCATCAGAAGTTCACAGAATTAAGAGCGGGTGAGGGAGACCTCTTAGATCATATTTTCTGGGATGCAGTCTCTGCGGCTGAGATTCACATGCAGGAGGCTCACCACGGGTTGCTCTCAGGAAAGGCATCTGTGAGGGAGAGATGCTGGCAGGACCAGACACGAGGGCTTCAGCCTATCCTTTGGGGAACTCGAGCTGGGGTAGATCTCAGGAACCATCTCAAAGAGACAAGACAAGGGGCCAGGCCTTGGTATCCTTCACTGGCCAGTCTTGGCTGCAGGTTACCTTGGGAGACGGGGGTTCCCTGAAACAATTAGCAGGGTCCATGTGTCACTCAGGTATAAAGCAACCATTATCAGAAGAGAGAACCAATAATGTGTTCATAAGGACAAAGAGTGATCCTATCAACATCCAGGAAGAAGCAAAAGTGGGCATTCACAAGCACGATATGGGAACTGGCCAGAGGCCAGGGCAGCTGTAGTGTGCATGAGGATCTGCAGTGCTGGATCACGGCTCAGGATCTGGCTCAGCCGCTTCTTGGACACGAGACCACTTCCCCTCCCCAGGCCTCAGCTTCCTCGTCTGAAACATTGTGATGGTGAAACAAAAATAGCCCCGAGGTCCCTTTCATCTCTATACCAATAATTCTAGATCTTAATCAGCTTTGTTAGCAAGGAAACATGATTACAAAATGGATGACTTGGTAATTGCTTTGCTTTCTGCTGGTAAGATAAATCTTATGGCCATGCTTTCTCTGCAGTATTCAGTTTCCTACTGACTTGCTAGTTAAAATGCTTAGATTTGTCTCCTATTACTGAGGGTTTTATTTCTTGTTCTTTTAACGTTTTACATTTCTACTCTATGTCTCAATTTTTGGAGGCTGGGTTCTTGTCTCTTGTTTACTCTACAATCCCCGGTGGGGTGTTTCTCACATGCTAGATATATCAGTTATGTTCTAGTACAGACCAACTCAGGCTAACATAAAGGGGAAAAAAGGAGGTAATTAAAAGGGTATCACAGAGGTTCACAGAATCAGTGGGCAACTGGGTAAAAGGCAGGAACTGGGGGCATTTTGGAGGCCTAAGGAACAGAAGTCCGCTGTAAAGAAACTATATCCTGTCTGAAATGGCCCAACCGGAATCCCACCACGGGGGCAAATGAAACCCAAGCCTTTGGGCTGTGAATGTATGTATCACTTGCTTCAGGTTCAAAGTTGGGAGAGTGAGGGGGCACCTGGGTGGCTCAGTCGTTGGGTGTCTGCCTTCGGCTCAGGTCATGATCCCAGGGGCCTGGGATCGAGCCCCGCATCGGGCTCCCTGCTCAGCGGGGAGCCTGCTTCTCCCTCTCCCATTCCTTCTGCTTGTGTCCCTGCTCTTGCTAACTCTCTCTGTCAAATAAATAAATAAAATCTTAAAAAAAAAAAAAAAGTTGGGAGAGTGAGAAATTATTGGCTGAGCTTAGAACTCATACCTGCCCTCTGTGCACCTCTATGCATTTCTCTGTAGGAAATCTCTTTATAGGGGCAGAGAAGGAAAGGTTTCCCCTTACTTTGCTTCCCATAGGCTTGGGTATGAGATCATTCTCCAAAAGGAAGGTCAGAATGTTTTTAAGAAGGAAAATGGGGGCTTCTGGGTGGCTCAGTCAGTTAAGCATCGGACTTCAGCTCAGGTCATGATCTCAGGGTAGGGAGTCTGCTAACAGATTTTCTCTCCCTCTCTCCCTCTGCTCCTCGCCCTGCTCATTCTCTCTCTCTCTCTCTTTCTCAGTCTCTTGCTCTCTCTAAAAATAAATAAATAAATCTTTTTAAAAACTGAAAGAAAATGGATTCTGGATATTTCAAAAATGACCAATGTCTGCTACAACAAGGGCTAAAATAACTTTTTAGGTGGATATGTGCTCACACATAAAATGTTGGACAATATGCCTGAAGCAAACAAATGCTTTGCCTTAACATAGGTGCATAAGCAAAACTGTTCTAAATGATCTACACTATTTGGGATCCCTCCTCTACTTCTGATATTTACATGATATCTGGACTTTCCACAGTTGAGTTTGAATCTAGTTTAAATTGGAAAATCTTAACTTGAAAGAGAATGTTCTCCACAATTGGGCACCAGCCTACAGCATTCCAAACTTATTTTCCATTACTTCTCTTCATGAATATTACATTCCAGACAAATAGAACACTTTGCTGAATACATCTGCATAGCTTCATTCTCATTTCATTGCATGTGTCTTATCCAGAGCAAGTGTTTTCATCTTTAGTGCCCACCCGCACTGCACCCCGCCCCGCGGGATCTAGTCTTTCTGCAATCTACCATAACAGTTTATCTGTATCTCTTATTGGTTTTTATAATTTGCTACATTGAATTAAACTTATTTATATGTAGGTGCTGTCTCCACTTTAGTTTACGCTATAAAGTTCTTAAATATAGGAACTCTTTTGGATGTATCTTTTTTAACATTTGTATTATGAAATACATCTTATACAGAATAGTACATAACAGGATACATAATGGAAAAGTACATAAAGTTCTGTGATGAAATATAGGGATGAATACAGGAACTATGTTTCATTTTCCTTTTTAAACATTTTTACTGTGATTACATACATATATATGTGTCTTACATATATAAGTATATATACATATACTCAAAAAGTGCATAAAACATCTAGGTTGAGTTTAAATAATAGTTAAGAAGCAAATGTCAATATAGACACCATCCAAGTCAGGAATAAAGCAGAAGTTTCATTCCACAATTCTGTTCGGATCTGTTTGTGATTTGCTTTATTTTTACATTGCAATAGAAAAATGGCTGAAAGAATTGGAAAAAAGAAAACCCACCATAGTGTGTTTGATACTTCATCAGTAATCAAGAAATACAATTAAAACAACAATAAAAAAACACTAACCTCTTTTCAGATTGGCATAATTTAAAACCCCAGTGATACCAAGCGTTGACAGTGGGACATCACAACTGTTGATGGGATTATAAATTGGTATAACTACTTTCAAAACTGGTGCCATATTATTTACCTGTGGTTCAGCAGTTCCACATTCAGATGCATATACCCTAGGGAACTGAATGCATATGTGCACCGGGACTCATGATAAAAAGTTCACATCAGCAGTGTTTATCATTTCCCCAAACTGGAGATAAGTAAAATCAACATGAACAAATACTGGGTGATTCAATTTTGTGTTTTTCTATTGGGCTGTCTGTCTTTTTCCCACTGATGTGTAAGAAGCTTTAATAGATATGTATATATATATTTATATTTATATTTATGAATATATTTAATATTTTATATATATATACAAATACATACACACACATGTGTAGACACTAACTTTTTCCTGGTTAAATATACTATAAAAACTAGCCACCTTCTTCCTACGCCATCCCCCACCCTCACCCCCACACCCCACACACACACACCTTATGAAATAATCACAGACCAACAACAGAGAAATCTCATGTCGTGAATAGGAGGTGAGGTTCTTGGACTTGGGTCTGGGTAGTTGAGTGGTAGGATCCTACAGAAGTTTTGCAATGAAAGGGATTTGTCTATGGTGATACAATTGCTCTCATAGACCCAGGCCCTTCATCCAGCTGGATGGCAACAAGTCCTAAGTCCCTGCAGAAGTAACGGAATGAGGAGTTGGTGGTCCGTCAACTCGATACCTGAGTGGTTTACTTTTCCTACAAGCCTCTGCCAACAGAACCTCCTGCCATGTGCAGTCCCATCTTCATTCCTGGGTTCAGGTCGGTCCCTGTTGGTCAGAAACTCCCCAGTCAGCTCTGCTAATAATTTCATTGTCATTAGCGAGAGGTAGCAACTCTAAAAACGCTTTCCTGTCCATTATCTCCTTTGACCCTACAACATCCTTGAGGAATGTTTGGCCTGCTACTATCTCCACTTTAATGAGGAGGAAGTTGGCTCAGAGGTAAGTGACTTCTGCCAGTCTCCCAGTTAGTAAGTGGTAGGGTTTTGACTAGAAGCTAAGCCTACTCTGTTGAATTCTGGGCTCTTTCTACATTATCCCTTCAGAGCTTGGCTCGAATTCCACTTCCTCCAAGGAGCTTTCGCTGCCCACAGGATTCTGTCTCATCTCTGAAGAGTTCTAATTATTATTTTCCATACTGCTCACTTGACCATGACCACAAATGCCTCAAATTGCCAGCTATCTGGAAGCATGTGCCTTGTTTTACTGCACTGTTTGCGAGCTGCTTCTGAAGCAAGAATGGCATTGACTATGGCCTGGTTCCTTCACAGATCTCATGCCATGCCTTTCTTGCAGCTTGCGCTCAGTGCCCAGTGAACATTGACTGAGGCTTGCTCTCTCTGTAGGATGCAGACTCAACTCCCACTCTCAAGGCTGAAAACAAATGTGCTCTGATCCATTAAGTTCCATGGCATCCAGGAAGAATTCCTGCTGACAAAGTTATTGAATACTGAGTCATTAATCTCAAAGTTGCATTGCATCGGTCACCATATATGCAGGAATTATATCTTATAGTTTTATATTTGTTTGTATTCTCCACAGCGCCTTCCCACACTGCAGGGACTTATCAGGAAAGACTGTCTGTAAATGATTTACACGTGAAATAAGTCCTCTGTTGAAACTTACTAGAATATAAAGCTACTTATTCCTTCTCAGAGAATTGGGCCGGGAAGGCAAGACTGCTGTTCCAATCTGGGATCCTCTTGTTAATGGTAGGTAGGTAAGCTAACTTCTCAAAACTCCAGTTTCCTCAATTGCAAAACTGAAGCACAGAAATCTTTCTCGTGGTGAAAAATGAAAGTAAAAATGTAAAAATGTCTTTTGACACTTCAAGAACTTTATACAATGTAAAGGATGAATAAGAGTCTAATAAGACGTGGTTCTCTGTGGGTTGAAGCGAGTTAAACTGTGGGAATCAGGGTTGTCAACTGTAAAATGAGAGGGTTGGTCAAGATTATTTTTAAAGGCTCTCTGAAGGTTAAAGAGTTATGACTCTGTAATGTTAGCTTCAATTGTCAAAGACTCCCAATATTTTCGTTTTCCTTTCCCCATACATAAAGCTAAGCAAATCATCTAATGCACAAAGGGAGCCTTGTATTTAGAATAATTCAATCATGAATCCTTTTTTCAAAGGGGTAATCTATCCCGATATAAACGATTGTCCTGATTGATGTGTTTTTATTCTCTTTTTGGCCATTTCGGGAAGGAGACCTTCCTGCACCTTTACTATCCTGAGCCATGAGCCTTACTCACTGCCTCCCATTCATCAGGCCATCCCTGCAGAGAGAGGGTGGGAGTTGTTAATAACCAAATGGGCGTTTAGTCTCCATTTGACAGATTTGCCATGTGGAAGTGAAAAGCTCCCCACAGGAATGTGGATTCTGAAAATTAATGTCTTGCTGGCGACAAGCCGTCTCCTTCTGAGTAGCTTCTGTAAATGAATACTCATGTAATATCAGCTTGAAATGCGTCTGATGTAGAACCAGGAGCTTGGAAGAAAGGCAGTTAAGTAATGGCTAGAAATAAAAACTTGGGCTTGGATGGGGTGGAGGGAGGGAGGGAGCTCAGAAGCCAAAAGTGAGGAGCAAGAGGGCAGCCGAGTGAGAACTAGTACCGGAGTCTCCACTGTCTCGAATATGCATCCATTATGCTGGGCACATTCGAATGCTTTATTTTGTCATCTTCACAGTTCAACCTTGATGTTGAGGTCAAATAGATGAAATGGCTTTCTTGACACCTGATAAGAAGAGTAAGGATTTTCATCCTCTCTTGACACCAGAACTAGTACTCTCTTAGACCCATTGGCAGTCAACTGTCACACTGATTGGGGAGGGCTTCAGTAAGAAAGGGAAATATATAGGCATCAGACCTTTAGCTCTTAGAAGAGTCACACATGTTTCTGCCACACGGGGGTGTTGAGGCACAAAGAAACACACCCGGAAATATGCCTTGCTAGGCACAGTAATAGCTACGATACACAAACTATAAAATCTGATTTTTCATAGGGACTGAACAGCTTAGGAGAGAAAGGGGTTGACAATCAAAGAAAGGGGAAGAAGAAGAGAAGGGAGAAGGGGAAGTAGAAAAGGGGGGACAGAAGAAAGAGGAAAAGAAAGAAGTCGATTATACGGATCAAGTGGGAAAAGGAGCTGAGCGCAGACCAAAATGCCCTCCCTGCTTCCAAGTCCGGGTGCCCGTGAGCTCTGTGACTTCTGGCAGTCACTGAGAAGGCTCCCATGTGAAGTGGATGCTGGCCTTTAATGACTATTCCTCTACGTGTGTTGCTCCGGAGGCCACCCTGCTAAGGGCGGGTGGCAGGAGGATGGATGAGGCAGGTGCAGGTAGTCAAGGCCTTGGATCCAGGAGAAGCTCCTGGTCTCGCTGGGTGGCAGTGGCCATGTGCTAGAGGAAGCTTCTCCTATAGGTCAGCCTCTGTTCCAAAACTCCCTCTTCACTCTTCTCTCCACAAGCCCCATGATCCACTCTCCTCAGACAGAGGCTGCCCTGTGCCTAATGCGTTTGATGGTCTCAAAACTAATTTGACTTTCTGAGCTCCCTGATTTAGCCCACCAAGATTTCCGGTTCTCTCATTTAGAATAAAAATTCTTGTTGTGTTGTCTTTGAGACCTTGATATCATGAAATATGTAGTGACTTAGACCAATTGCGGCTACAAACACCATCAAGCCATTGGTATGTGAGAAGTAAAATTAATCACCACCACCCCACCCCCGGGCCCCTGCCACACACACACACACACACACACACACACACACACACACAGACACACACATTCGCGGATACCATCCAGAACACAAGACAAGACCTGAAGGTGGACTTGGACTTGGGCTGTGCATCATTGTGCCGTTCCTATTTAGGAAGTACATTTCTACAAGCTTTTTTATTCTTGCAGCATCTAATTACAGAACATTGCAATGCAACAGGGATCCAGAGGGGAACTGAATTATTGAAAAAACAGAAGCCAAGAGGGCACAGAAAGCTATTATGTGTGCCCATAATAGATTCTCCAAACTTAAGGGTGCTGAGAAATGCAAACATTTAATTCAGAAGACAAATCTCCTCTTTCATAGCCCATGCAAAAAAATGTTTTTTCCTCCAAACCTTCTGCAAGCTTTGGTAATTATGTTAGACAAAGGCCAAAAGCATGGAACAGAGTGCAAGCTCTATAAAGAAAGATATGTTGATTTGGGTTAAAGTTTAAACAATTTATCTACTGAAACCGTTACATACAAAGGTGGCTTATTGTTTTCTACCAAAGTTGTCCCAACACATTAACGGAAGGAGCCAGAAAATACAAAGGTGCTCAACCAGTGGGTGAGCAGGGATGTGGGTTGGGGGTTTTGAAGGGTTGAAGGCTGGGTCATCTAACTCCGGGTCCAGTGCCCTGTCCTTTGAGTTAAAACCTTCTGGTTGAATTATTAAAAATATTAAAACATCTTTTGTCTGCCTAAGAAACTTTAACTTTCAAACACATGGACCAAAGATGGAAAGCATAATGCTGTGCATTTCAACCGATAAGTATTATACAATGAAAATGTGATCCTTACACAAATTTTAATGGTGAGTGGAAATTTCTTCCAATTAAAATTAGGGAAAGGAAATTCAGTGGATTCAGTTTATGCTTTGATCTTCTGCTTTGAATCATATCAAGAAACTAGTGCAAGAAGGGTTTAAATGTCCAATGTTGTTATTCACTAAATATAAGATTATCTCCCTGAGTGAGACATTTCCAAGTGCTGCTCTCTTGATTCCTCTAAGTAGCAGAAGTAACCACTGTTCTTGAAGAAGAAAGGTCTGGAATCTGCCAAACCTCAGAAGTCGTGATGGCATTGAGGTCTGGGGGAAGGTTTATCCCACCATTACCTGCCTACTTCCTATTCACACTTACAGACTTGGGATAAAGTTTGTTGAGTACTTTCCAGAGAGCATTTTTTACTTCTTTGTTCCTAAGGCTGTAGATCAAGGGATTCAGCATGGGAATCACCACCGAGTAAAACACAGAAGCGATTTTGTCCATGTCCATGGACTGGCTGGAGCTGGGCTGTAGGTACATGATGATAGTCCCATAGAAGATGGTTACGGCAGAGAGACGAAGACTGAGCGGTGTGGCTGCGTTGTCGACCTCGAGCAGCAGCTGGCTTCTCCACGTAGAACTCTGGAGTAGGAGATTCAGAATCGAATCTCTTCTCCCTTCCCCCTCCTGTGAGATTTTTTTTGATCTTCAGCTACATTTTTCAGCCTTGTGAGGAACGTTATCATCAAAGAAAATGGCCAGCAATGTTACCAACAAGACAGATCCTCGCTCCATGAATTCCCGTGTATTCAGTGGGAATCTCAATACTCTTGTGGTCAAGAAATCTGATGTGGAGGCAATCTTCTCAAAATACGGCAAAATTGTTGGTTGCTCTGTCCATAAGGGCTTTGCCTTCGTTCAGTATGTTAATGAGAGAAATGCCCGGGCTGCTGTGGCAGGAGAGGATGGCAGAATGATTGCTGGCCAGGTTTTAGATATTAATCTGGCCGCAGAGCCAAAAGTGAACAGAGGAAAAGCAGGTGTGAAACGATCTGCAGCGGGGATGTACGGCTGCTCTTTTGACTTGGACTATGACTTTCAACGAGATTATTATGACAGGATGTATAGTTACCCAGCACGTGTTCCTCCTCCTCCTCCTCCTATTGCTCGGGCTGTAGTTCCTTCAAAACGCCAGCGTGTATCAGGAAACACCTCACGAAGGGGCAAAACTGGCTTCAATTCTAAGAGTGGACAGCGAGGATCTTCTTCCAAGTCTGGAAAGTTGAAAGGTGATGACCTTCAGACCATTAAGAAGGAGTTGACCCAGATAAAACAAAAAGTGGATTCTCTACTGGAAAGCCTGGAAAAAATTGAGAAAGAACAGAGCAAACAAGGAGCTGGAGTTGATCAAGGATGATGAAAAAGAGGCTGAGGAAGGAGAGGATGACAGAGACAGCGCCAATGGCGAGGATGACTCTTAAGCACATAGTGGGGTTTAGAAATGTTGTCCCATGATTTCTTTACCTAGGCGCTTGTCTAAGATCAAAATTTTCACCAGACCCTCTCCCCTAGCATCTTCCGTACATGCTCACTGTGCTCCCCATCCTTGTCCTTCCCATGTTACATTAATTCCTTTTGCCCTGCGCCTTGTCCCATTTTCACTTCCTTTGACGCTCCTAGTAGTTAAGTCTTACCCTGTAATTTTTGCTTTTAATTTTGATACCTCTTTATGACTTAACAATAAAAAGGATGTGTGGTTTTTATCAACTGTCTCCAAAATAATCTCTTGTTATGCAGGGAGTACAGTTCTTTCCATTCATTCATACATGAGCTCAGTAGTTGCTTCCCTAACTGCAGAGGCAATCGCATTAGTTGAGTAGCACCTGAGAGCAGCTTTGAGTTAGAGGTATGTGTGTTATACCCCACGGAAGAGAGCTATGTGGGGCTGTTCAACACAAATGTAACAATGTATTTTTGTGAATGAGAGTTGGCATGTCAAATGCATCCTCTAGAAAAATAATTAGTGTAATAGTCTTAAGATTTGTTTTCTAAAGTTGATACCGTGGGACCCTTTTTTCTCAAAATAAACAAGTCCTAATTAAACCAGGAATTTGGAGAAAAAAAAAAAAAAAGAAGATGATTACAGCAATGAGGTGGGAGGCACAGGTGGAGAAGGCTTTCTTCCGTCCTTCAGCAGAACGCATCCTTTGAATGGCGATGTATATGAAGAGGTAAGAGAGGAGGATGACCAGGAGAACGAAAAAGACACTGAAGCCCACGACACAGAAGACAGCCAAGTTGTTGATGCGTGTGTTGGAACACGAGAAAGCCAAGAGTGGAGGAATGTCGCAGAAAAAATGATTAATCTCATGAGAAGCACAGAATGAGAGTCTAAAGGTGTTTGCTGTGTGAATGGAAGCATCGAGGAAGCCACGGACGTAGGAGCCAACAGTCAGGAGGGCGCACGCACCTGCTGTCATGGTGGTGGTGTAATGAAGAGGCCGGCATACGGCTACATGGTGGTCATAGGCCATGCAGGCCAGGAGGTAGCACTCGACAGTGGCAAAACCCACAAAGAAGAAGAACTGGGCAGCACAGCCATTGTAGGAGATGACTTTGCTCCCTGACTGCAGGGTGGCCACCGTCTTAGGGGCTACTGCTGATGAGTAACCCAGGTCTATGAAGGAGAGGTTACCGAGGAAGAAATACATCGGAGTGTGGAGGTGGGGGTCTGAGAGGACGATCACCATCATCCCCCTGTTCCCAACCAGAGTGATGAGGTAGATGAACAAAAGTACCAGGAGGAGGGGGACCTGAAGATTAGGGTCATCTGTTAATCCCAAGAGGATGAACTCTGTGGCTTTTGTGCTATTGTCCATTGGTCAACTTGAATTTCGTCTGGTGATTAAAGAAGAGTCAATGAAAATGAGAAGAAAGTGTAGGAGGGATAATGGGATGGTATGAAAATAGTAAACCAGTATGTGTTGACAATGTATAAGGCACATGCAAGACCCTTACATTATATTATAGCATTGAATCCTGTGAGGTAGGTAGGTGCTACTATACCCATTTTACAGATGAGAAAGTTAAGGCTCAAGGAGCTTAATATTGACCAAAATAACCTAATCAGCAGGGGTCAGAATCAAAGGTCACACCTTTATATTCCTGAATCCAAAGTCCCATACATTCACAGCTTGAATTATCCTGACTGCTTACATCATATAAAATAAATTATGAAAAGTCCAGTAGCGTAGTTGTTAAGATTTTATTTATTCCATTTTTAAAAATCAAAAAGAGAGGGGCCCTTGGGTGGCTCAGTCGGTTAAGCATCTGACTCTTGGTTTTGGCTCAGGTCATGATCTCAGAGTCCTGGGATTAAGCCAAGCCCCCCGTTGTCGGGCTCCCCGCTCAGAGGAGAGTCTGCCTCCCCTCTCCCTCTCCCTCTGCCCCTACCCCTGCTCGCACACTCTCTGTCTTATATATAAAAGATATAACTAACTAACTAAATAAATAAATAAAAATCTTTTCTAAAAAATCAAAAAGAGAATAGTAAGAAGTAAAAAGTATAAATCCCTCATTTCTTGTCTTCTTATTCCACTCCCAAAAATATAGCCTCCAAGGAGATTTCCTAACATTTTCCGTGCACATATAACTAAATAGTAGTAATCACAGAAATCCTAACAATGGCTCACTATATGCTAGGCTTTACTCATTGTTAACTCATTTAACTCTTCAGTTTTGATCCTGTTATTTTCCTCCTTTTACACAAGGAGAAACTGCATAATGATAATACCCCACTCACTCAATTCCATTTTTTCACCTTTATAAACAGTGCTCCATGATAGAGCATTTGGCTCTCTTTCTTAGATTATTTCCAGTTGGCAGTATATTTTATGCTCACTCTCCCTTTTCTGGCTACTATCTGCTCTTAAAATCTAGTAGCTTTTAGATGGGACCGGAAAGCTATAATAATAATAATAATAATGATAGTAACTATTGCCCAAAGTCACATAACTAGTAAGTGTTGGAAGCGGAATGAAAACCTTGGTCTTCCTGATGTTAAGTCCAAGATGTGTTAATCACAACCCTTAATGTCTCTTGAGTTTATTCTTCAACAGCAATTCAATTGACGTTTACGTATTTATATGGGAATATAGATGTTCTCACCTCCTACCAGAAATCAGAAATCTTTATTATTAACTCAGGAAACAACGGTTGTTAGTGATGATGCAGAGAAAGGGGAACCCTCTTACACTGTTGGTGGGAATGCAAGCTGGTGCAGCCACTCTGGAAAACAGGATGGAGGTTCCTCAAAAAGTTAAAAAATAGAACTACCGTATGATCCTGTAATTCACTACTAGGTATTTATCCAAAGGATACAAAAATAATGATTCAGAGGGGCACACACACCCCAATGTTTATAGCAGCAATGTCCACAATAGCCAACTATGGAAAGAGCCCAGATGTCCATTGACAGATGAATCCATAAAGAAGGGGATGTGGTATATATATGCAATGGAAGATTACTCAGCCATCAAAAAGGATGAAATCTTGCTCTTTGCAATGACGTGGATAGAACTAGAGGGTATTATGCTAAGTGAAATAAATCAGTCAGAGAAAGACAAATGCCATATGATTTCACCCATATGTGGAATTTAAGAAACAAAACAGATGAACATAGGGGAAGGGAAGGAAAAATAAAATAAGATTAAAAACAGAGAGGAAGGCAAACGATTAGAGACTCTTAACTCTAGGGAACAAACTGAGGGTTGCTTGAGGGGAGGTGGGTGGGGGATGGGCTAACTGGGTGATGGACACTAAGGAGGGCACTTGTGATGAGCACTGAGTGTTATATGTGGGTGTTGAATCACTAGATTCTACTCCCGAAACTAATACTACACTATATGTTAACTAAATTGAATTTAGATAAATAAAAAAAAGAAATCTTTGTGATTGATGCTGGTTATTATTAAGTCCTCCCTCCTCTGCTCCCTCAAAGCTCTAGAGTTTGGCTTGATTATCACACAGTTAGTTGGGCAACCACCCAGCTCCATAACTAGCTCTAAGCCTGTTGGGACCTTTGTCTTCACTGGCTCTGGCCCACCCAGCCTACTGTGGCCCTTTGGCACACATAAATACTTGATGAATAGAACAGAACATCAACAGCAAAGTGTTTAAACCTTTTTCGTGCTACCTAACTGCACAGCAAACAGCTTATTGTTCTCTCGTCTAGCTGGACCCATGTTTCCTGCCAAAATATTAGCTTAGACTTGTGGTATGAAAAATATTCAGAAACAACAGCTTGAATGGAGCCAGCAGACCTGGAGAAGGGCTTGTGTCCTGATTTGAGTGCACGGTCTCTCTCACTGTTGTCTTCCCTCAGCCCGAGGCGATTACAGGCTTTTCCTGTCCCTGGAAGCAGAGCGGGGGCGGGGGGGGGGGGGGGGGGGGGAAGGGCTCAACAGGGAGACAAAGTGTGGAGGAAGGAGAGGAAGGGAGAAACAGGGATGAGAAGGGGAAAATGCCTCAGCTCTGCTTGACCTTGGCTTACCTTGGAAAGCAGCTGTGGTCATCAGATTGAGGAGCATTTTTTTGGGGGGGTGTAGTTAGTACACCACATTACATTAGTTTCAGATATACACAGTAGTGATGCAACCATTCTATACAATATGCTATGTTCACCACTAGGAGCCTTTCTTATAGCATCAAACAAGGAGACAGCCAAGCCTGTCCTGTCTGGGCGAGGGTTACGCACACCAGCGCTGTGCTGGTGTCACAAGAACGAGCTCAGCCAGCCCGTGAAATGCTACAGGACAGGAACAAGCTTCACCATGCCACTCCTTGCCTTCCAGTGTTTCGCCTTTACAAACAATGTTCCAGTGAATACCCCTGCACGTGACTCCTCGTTCTTTCCTTTTTCCTTAGGATAAATCCTACAATTGTATATTTTTCATCTGCTTTTGCTTATTGCTAGATTCCCATCCCTTAATGTACCAACTAACTTTCCAAACTGTAGCACTTTCCATTACGTTGATCCAGTCCTTTGATTTTTTTGTTTCCTTTTGACTTTTGTGCTTTGTGCTTGTTCTCTATAATTTCGCGGTTACTATATCCTATCATCTATGATAGGCAATTTCTTGATTTTACATATTAAAAGCTGAGGTATGTGGTGCCCCCTTGAGATCACACAATTACTTAATTGCAGTATCCATGCAATGCCCCAGAGCAGGATTTCCCAACTCCTGTGCCATTGACCTTATGGGCTGAACAGTTCTTTGGTTGCAGGTGTGGGGGGGGGGGGGTTCTGTCCTATGAAGTGTAGGATGTTGAGCAATATCTCTGGCCTTTACCTACCAGTTGTGACCACCAACAATGTCTCCAGACACTCCCAAATGTCTCAAATGTTCCCCCCTGGGGCGGGGCAACATTGTCCCCAGTTTTGAGAACTACTTTTCTAGAGTTTATAAAACTCTATTTTCAGTTCCACATTTAATCACAATTCCATGAGTCATGTATACTATATATCTTACATCACATGCACATATATATAAAAATACCTATATTCATGTAAATATATACATGGAGAAACTAAGACTTGGTGAGATAAAGTGTCTAGTTCAAGGTTTGGAGTTCCAGCCAAATATTGCTGCTCATTGGCGGCAGGGGGGTGGGGGGGCACGGAGACCAGGAAGGGAAAACCACTTATTAAGTACTGTGATCCTTTAACTAACAAGAACTTCACCCTCCTAGCTCAGAAACCAACCTCTTCCCCAACCCAAGAGAGGATAAACAACCTGGAAAAACTCCAAGAATGAAAGGCAGCTAACAGCATGGATTCTGAATTGTATTCCAAAGCACCTTCTCAAGATGTTTGCTTGATCAATTTCCTTGGTTAGAACTGCCCACCCGATTATATTCACCTAAGCTATAGTTATCACACAGTCCCTCTACTGAACTGCCCCAGACTGCCATCTTCATATGTTAGCAATTAATACTCAAGGCATTTTCTTTGTTCTCATGATGGACAACCCTTTCCATTATGCACTGTAGTCACTATTGATAAATGTGTCTGGATCCAGAGCAGCAAAGAGAAATCTGGAGGCTTCTTTAGCCCAGTGCCATCCCTCAAGGGTTTCAAGGCCAGAATCCAAACCCCGTGGTGCTCCTGCCACTGTATTTCTCTTACCCAAGTCCTGAAAAGGCCTAAAATAAATATCAGAAGGAGCCTTGAAAGAATAAAGACATTTTTAAATATTTAAAGATAATATGGAATAGACCACCTTCTTTGAGAAATAAGAAATAAGAAAATGTGTTGAAAACTGAAAGACATTAAAACTTAAGGAATTTTAGAAGCCTAAATCCCCAAGATAGAGAGTCTGGAAATAAAAGTTTCATCACAGTTGTTTCTAAAGGGGTTTGAAGACTCACCCCTGGCCATCACATCCCATCTGGGGAGTTCCGAAGCGGGTCTTCAATGGAAAAGGACTAGACTGAATTTCACGAAGAAAGAGACAAGGTCTGTCACTGTTTTGTGCATCATTATTCACCATCTAGACTGGTGCCAGGCACATTGTACACTCATATATTTGTTGAATGAATGAATGGACTAGAAGCTCAACAATTGAGTTAGAATAATAGTTTTAATGTTTACTAGCTGGGCAACTGTAGGCAAGTCAATTTCCCTCTATCAATAGAGGAGTCAGTAAGATAAACTATGGAAAAATCCAGCCACTATGTGGTCTGTGGTGGGTGCTCAACACAAACTAATTTATTTCTTTTTCTGCTAAACTGTTGGTCAATCATACGAACATGGCTTCTGGGTTTTATTAACACCAGTTGGTATCAGTATTCTATCTGGCGATGACTATGTCAGCTCCTGTTTAAGACAAGGTGAGCCAAAATTACCTATGGGAGGCTCACTCTGTCTCCATGTTTTATGAGCTGTGGCAGAGGTGAATGAAGAAAATAGAATTGAGTCATTTTTTATACCTACTTCTGAGCCCCTTTCTCCTAGACAAACTCATTATTTTCACCCACAGCGTGAAGAATACTGCTTTAGAAAAGGTCAAGGAAAACATACCTGGTTCCTGGGGAATTATGAGATCTCAATTCATATCTAACTGCCTTCAAGTACCAGACTTTTTGAATCTGAAAAAGAAAAGCAAAGTTGTTTAGGCTCTGAGAACCTCAGATTTCAAAGAGTGAAAGATTTCCTCAGGCTACGTAGTAAAAGTGCAAAGGCAGCTGGGGTGCTTTTAGTTTGTTTCAGAGCCCAAGTGAGTCATCCCAAACTGTGAGGGGGCTGGGGCCAACCGGGAGCGCGCAGCCAGGCAGACCTGGGATCCTCTGGAGGGATGTTTCCCGAGGTCTCAACCCCAACCCAGGGCTCATCTCATGCAAACGAGCAATCAAAACAACCACTTTCCTGAGGGAATGAAACATTGGCATGATACAGAAGAGGCTTCAGGCCCAGGGGGAGCCCCAGTTCTTCAAGCACAGGTGAAAATTATTGATCTCAAGTTCCATCAAAAATGTCTTCAAAGGATCTGGACGGTCCAACTGTCCCTCCTCAGCCAACAGATTTCTTGCGGGTAGTGGAATTTGGTTCTTTCTCCAAGACTAAATGGGGAGAACTTTTTAAATGCCAAATACAGATGGTAAACATCAGAATCTCCACTTTACCTAAACTCAGCTCGGATTGAAGAGCTCCAAGTTCCGAGGAGCTTTGTGGATCCAAACACTTCCAGGAATTTTTTTCCTCCAATCAATCTGGTTTTCAATGTGCTTTAACATGGAGCCTATAAGAAGCCAAGGATTCTATCCTGAGTTGTCAGGTAAGAGGTGCTTCCTATGGCTCAGGCCTTTATTACATACATATGTTATTTCACTTAAAGTTCACACAACTCTGTAAGAAATGCATTTCCTTCCCAATTTTACAGATATGAAAACTTCAGTGTATACCTTGTTTTCTAATAATGTTTTCCAAGAGAAGGAACCAGGGTTCCTTGGAGAAATGACTGGTTTTAGAACCGGAACATACCAGACAAACCTGGAGCATCTTGTAGTTCCAGTGAGGACACGCTCAAGTTGGTCTGACTCAGAGTCTATGTACTTTTACGCCATGCCGTACGGCTCCTGTAGGAGTCAGTGTGGAAGAGCAGGGAAGCTCTCAGAATCTAGAAAAGGTCCTATTTCTCATAGACTCTCACAAATGCCTGTTCCAGTAAAGTCGGCCCCATTGGTGAAGTTTATTTACTTACTTTTTTCCTGAAAATATTTTCATGGAAAAATTTCCTGTTAGAACAAATTAAAAAAAAAATTCTTATTAAAAAAAAAAAAGAAAGAAATATGAAGTGGCCAAGTAGGTGGCAAGTTAGGTCAAATGAGACCAAGGAGTTTTTGCACCATTCTTGGAATTTTGTAGCATCTAATCTCCTGATCCACACATCCAGCTCTGAAGACTAGATGCCCTCCTTATTATTTTATTTGATCAATACAGCAACCAAGGTGAAAAGAGAGGAGAGGGAGAGATGAAAAAAGAAAGAGAAGAAAGAAGAAGAGGGGCGCCTGGGTGGCTCAGATGGTTAAGCAACTGCCTTCAGCTCAGGTCATGATCACCAGGTCCTGGGATAGAGCCCCACGTCGGGCTCCCTGCTCAGCAGGGAGTCTGCTTCTCCCTCTGCCTCTGCCTCTCCCCACTGCTCCTGCTCTCTCTCTCTCTCTCTCTCTGTATCTCGCTGTCTCAAATGAATAAATAAAAAAAGAAAAAAGAAAGAAGAGCAAGAAGGAGGAGAGGGAGAAGGGGGAAGACAGAAGGGGGGAGGAGGAAAGCAGAGAAAACTTCACTTCTAGGACCAACACGAACAACTGAGACAATCTAGCCAAAAACACCTGGCTCTATAAAATAATTTAATACTCTTCTTTATCAGTGTTTAATATTTTAAAAAATTACACAGCTAAAAATGGAGACTATTATCATGGTGAAGTGGAATGGTCCTGGGCAGTGGTGAGTGAGAGACCTAGAATGTGCTGCTTACTGAACAGATGCCTCAGGTACATGATCTCTTTGAGCATCAGTTTCTCACAGCACTGAGCGTGTCTTCATTTTCCCTCTGGGAGACCCTTGAGTCCCAGCGAATACTTCTGCTTTGACTTCTCGGGCTCCTTCAACAGTTGGTCTCCTCACAAGATTACATAGTGACTTCACATCCAAATAGCTATACCTTGGGTTTTCCGAAAAATGAAGGGCAAGACAGGGGCCAATTCTGACTCGGGGGGCTAGTTCAAGCCCAAACAGCGTTGTCTCTCCTTCCATCTTTGAGTTAATGCTGCCACCTTGCGGCCATTTCATGCCTTCCGTGTGATGAGCCATTCCCAGCGGTGCTGGCTGGGAAGGAGAGCTGGTCTTCATTGAGTTAGAGTCAAGAAGCTACTAGTCTGTCTAAAAAGCTTATTTCATGGACACAGCGTATGTCAGCACATTTTACGAACTTAAAGATCACTGGGTGTTATGGTCCGCAAAACACCAAAGCCCAGAGGAGATAAGCACAGCCCCCGGAGCAGCTGCTTGCGTTCAAATCCCAGCTCTCCCCACTAATGCCTGGAAGGCTCATGAAGTCAGTTAGGCTCTCCATTCCTCGCTTTCTCATTACAGGGTTCTTGTGAGAATTAATTAAGTTAATGGGTGCAAAGTACTCAGAATACTAAGCACCGTATAAATGTGTGTTATTTTGTAAATATCTAATTTTCTCCAGGAATAAACAGACTCATAGAGGTGAAGTGATCCGCCTAAAGCCATGCCACTGATTAGCAGCATAATGGAAACCCAGGGCTTTAAGACTCCCGGCTTGTGTCTATCCATTGATTCCCCAGAATTTCCTGAGCTTCTGTTGACTCCTGAGCCCCACTCATGTACTGCCTTCTCTGAGGATGATGTCTTGCCCTCCTTTACTGAGAGTGAGGCCATCTGATGTTAGCTTCGCCTCGGCCGTGCCTTGAATCCATCCTGTCTCCTTTCCGCCTTCCTATCTTAGAGCTTCTCTTCTCTTTTCTCAGGTGGTCCCTGCCACTCACACACTGTTGATCCTGCCTCAACTTACTCTTGTGAGATCTTGCTACTGCAATTACTGCCCATTCTCTATGCCCTCCCTTATTCACTCCTACCCTCTGTGTCCACAAACAATCCTAAGTCATCCATCCCTTCCCCCAAGACTCTCAAAAGGCTTTCCCCCACCCCAGCATACCCTTGTGCTGTCCCAGGGCCTCTACCATCAAAATTATCAAGGGTGGTCTACCTCATCTTCCATTCTCTCCTCCTTCCCTGTAGCCTCAACTACCCTACCCCTTCCACTGAAACAATATATTTTTTAAAGATTTTATTCATTTATTTGACAGAGAGAGACACAGCCAGAGAGGGAACACAAGCAGGGGGAGTGGGAGAGGGAGAGGCAGGCTTCCCGCGGAGCAGGGAGCCTGATGCGGGACTCGATCCCAGGACTCCGGGATCATGACCAGAGCCCAAGACAGACGCTTAACGACTGAGCCACCCAGGCGCCCCTGAAACAATATTCTTAAAGGTCACTCCAGAGCCAGCTTCACAGACACGCATCCAGTGGAGTCACGCAGGGCCCTGTGCCAAGAAGGGCCCCATTCTTGGGGTTTAATGCTCTGCAGTTCACATCTTCAAATTATTAATAATTTTATCTTCAAATCTGTGCTTTGTAACTAAAACCCAGTGGGACAATGGAGCGTGCATGGGAAGCTTGGAACCTCAGCTTGTGTGTGGCCAGTCCCCCTCCCCCACTGCCTCCCACTCTCTTCAATCCACCATGTTCAAAACCATAATGGCTCGCTTGCTGCCCACAGGATAATGTGCAGCTTCTGCCTCCTGATGTTCAAAGCAAACTAGACCCAACCAACCTTTCCAGCTTGATTTCTCTTCATAACCACTGTGTATTCTACCTCTTATCCTCACAAACCCCAAAACAGCTAGCTACCACAGAGTGCGGTCCAAAGGGGATCCTCAACAGATGAGTTCCTTTCTCCAACTCCCACACCATGCACATTTCCCCCTTTGCCTTACTTCATGCTTTTCCCTCTGGTTGGAATGCTCAATTTTATCTCTTCCACTTGTAGGTTCAAATTATAGCCATCTCCACCATGAAGTTTTTCTCTGGGGTTATGGAAAACCTGTGTGGCCTTCTATTTATAACACTTTCCCAAAGTGCCTTATAATTTTGAGTTCTGTACATTTTCTCTCTCCTTTTGTTTCCCTTCTCAGAAGCCATCAATTTATGATGGCTCAATTTATGATTTTTTGGCTTTATGACGGTGTGAAAGTGATACACGTTCAGCTGAAAGTATACTTCGAATTTTAAATGTTGATCTTTTCCTGTGGCCAGTGATATGCAATACAATCCTCTCTCAGGATGCGGGCCTGCGGCAGCAAGTTGCAGCTCCCAGTCAGCCCCACCATCACAAGCACCAACCACCGACATACCCACAACCATTCTCTACCCACACAATCATCCTGTCTTTCACTTTCAGTTCAGAATTCAATAAATTACATGAGACTGACAACACTTTATTTTAAGGTAGGCTTTGTGTGAGAATATTTTGCCCAATGGGGGGCTAATGTCTGTGTCTGAGCACAAGTAAGGTAGGCTAAGCTAAGCGATGATCTTTGGTGGGTTAGGTGTATTACGTATATTTACAATATTTTCCACTTAAGATGGGTTTATCCAGATGTGACCCCGTTGTAAGTCAAGGAAGATCTCTACTTTCGCTTCTCCCACCCCATGTCCCTATGTCTTTCATGACCTTGTTGTCAGGGAAGAAATCATCCTGTGTGGACAAGCTCATATTAGGACTGAATGTGCAACCCACCCTTCCTCGAGCTCCTTGAGGAGAGACACTGTGTCTCACTCCTCGTAGGCTACTTCCTAGAACCTAGAACAGTGCCTGCAGACAGTGTAAATCCCACCAGATTCTCTATTTAGTAAATTGGATGAGACACAGAGACCTAGGCACAGAAATGTCACTTGAGGGGCTCATTTATGAAAAATTTGTCCTTAACTCACCAGACACGGTAGTTTAAAAACAGCACTATGTGATTCTCATCAGGAATAAAAATGGAAAGGGCACCTGGCTGGCTCAATAGGTAGAGCATGTGACTCTTGACCTCAGCATCACAAGTTCAAGCCCCACGTTAGGCATGGAGCTTACTTAAAAAGGGGGAGATAAAAATGGAAAATTATCTCTTTGTAAGTTTGTAAACCTTGAAGGCTTATTTGTTAGTGAAAAATAAAAAGGAACAGTTTAAATTGGTGCCTTGAAATATATCTCCCACCTTTGAAAAGGAAACCAACATCCATCCTCTGTATCACAGCGCATTTGCCTATATAAACACATAGAAGATGGGACCATCCTCCTTCCTAAGGATAACACTCTCATCTGGGCTCTTGCCTCCACCTCATCTGTCTCCCCTGGAACCTGGTTTAATCAAGTTTTCATCTTAAATCTCCATATTCATCTTAATCTTCACCTTAAGCTCCAGCATCCCCATTGCTGCAGCCCTCATCCCCTCAGCATACAAACATCTAGAAAATACTTCTCCGCTCAGGTTACCCTTAGAGCTACCTCTCTAATGCAACTTTCTTTTCCACAAAACATCTCAAAAGAGATGTTCATGCTCATGAAATGAATGAACAAATGATCAAAACTCAAGGGATGCTGCACGAGGTAACAGAACACGCGAGCAGCAGAGCTGGATGGAAACCCACACCCGAAGGCAAGACCCACTCCCAAGGTCATCACAAGTGAACCATGACTTCTTGTGTTAACTCAAAGAAGATGGGATCACCACACAACAAGCAGAAATCATTATGTACTATATATACATTGGTCAAGACCATGGAGGCCAACAGGAGTATCATTTCAGAGACTGGTCACCAAGATGCAGCCGAGATCACTCTTCGGCAAATAACATCTCGGGGTGCTAATGTGGAAAATGGAGTAGCTGTTTTGGAGAAGAACGAATTTTCATCCCTCAGAGCAGAAAGTGAGAAACTAAAACGGGAACTGCATCTGTTAAAAGAATAAGTAGTGGATGAAGCAATGAAAATCTGGACAGAGAGCAAGTTTGATTTCAACCTAGAAAGAAGCAGAGTGAAAGAATTGTGTTCAATGAATGAAAGGAAGCTTCTGGAAGTGAAGACAGAAAGGGTGGCATTTCATGCCAAGCCAGATCTCACCCTTATCCAGACAGACAGGAAGATAGACCCGAGGTCAACAGTCTCAAAACCATGCTCCAGTCACACAAGCTTGATAATATTAAACATTTAGCAGGTCTGTATTTACCTGCCTATCGGTGGCTCTGGGATTTTATCACCTGTGGAGATAATAAGGTGTGTCTTAAAAAAAAAAAAAAAAAAAAAGACCAAAATTTGCCCGTTGGTGAGTTTGGGATTAGCTAACAGAGTGCCACCACCGATCTGGCCATCAGAAAGCATGTAGAATGGTATCTTTGCCACTGTGTTCTTTGAAGTAATGTTTTGGGCTGAGTTATGTTCCCATAAAATTCCTATGTTAAAGCCCTAGTCCCCAGTGTTTGGAGAAGGTGTCTTTAGAGAGGTAATTAAGGTTAAATGAAGTCAGAGGGTGGGGACCCAATCCAATAGGACTGGTGTCCTTACAAGAAGAGGAAGAGATACTAGAGAGGCACGCAGCGAGAGGGCCATGTGAGGACACGGTGAGAAAGTGGCCAGAGAGAGAGGTCTCAGGAGAAACCAAACCTACTGACCCCTTGATCTTGGACTTCCCACATCCAGAACGGTGAGAAAACACATTTCTATTGTTTAAGTCGCCTCCTCTGGTGTTTTGTCATGGTAGTCCCAGCAGACTGATAGAAGTAGTGATGATGATAAGGATTTTCCCGGGTATTTCCCTTGAATTATGATTAGGCCAATGACAGGCAGTGAAAATCATAACATTGGAAGGTTTCCGAACTTCCTCCCTGTGGCTCTGCTTCCTCAACCCAGGTTCTCTGTTTTCTATCTGTGGTGAACAGCTAACGGGATGGATTTCCTGCGCCGTGGAAATCACTCACTTGAGAGCATTGCTTTGTCAATTTGTTGCTGCACAGGAAGATTATGGGCTCAAATTCAAGCTCTTCTAATCTCCCAGCATTTTCAATTCCATCAGCTTTCATCCTGAGCCTTAAAAAAGATTTCTAAAATCATACAGAAACAACGAAAAGCCTGCCATGGTTTCACAGTCTCCACGGCAATGCCAGAGATGGAAGCGATGTTGACTTCATTTAGCTCTTGGACTCTTTTGTCAATGCCTTTTATGTATGGCTTGGGGTGGTTTACAGAGCCCTTTTTTCACTTATTATCTTGGTTAATCCTCACGGCAAACCCACGTGGGAGGTATTATTCCCCACATTTAGCCTATTATGAAACAGGTTTGGAGAAGATAAGTGGCTTAACCAAGGTTTACGCAGTTTGCTAAGTGGAAGAATCAACATTTGAACTTTGATTTGTTTGGTGCCAAAGCTACTGTTCTTGATACTATAACCAAAAACAGCCCAGGCTGCAGCAGTGGATCACTTTCCTGCCCTGGTGCCCTCACTTGTCTCCTGAAAATGTATCGCCCAGGCCATATTTCTGAGACGGGCTTTAAATCATTGCTGTAGAGCCTCAGCCTAAGAGCCAGTGTCCCAGGCAAAGATGAGGCAAACTTTGGTCCAGTTCTAGTGTTATCACTAAAACCGAGTGATCTTGGCCTATTCGTGTAATTGATCATTTTTTCCATAGGTGAACTGGAAATCGTAATCCTTGCCCCCTCTCCTCCTCAGATCCCCTCTACCACTTACTACACTAGATGAAATTCATTAAGCTTCCCAGAGCTGGGAATATTTTGAAGCTTTGCAAACAAATGTATTGTTTCAAAGTATTATGATTATCAGTGATCGGAAGAACTTTCTAATGAGTATTTGCCCATATGTTGACCCCTTCCTAACTTCCCCAACAGACACTGTGAGTTCCCCACCCGTATCTGTTGGCATTGCTGCAAGGTGCACACTCATGCTCTTTGAAAGTGCTCAAGCACCCGTGACTTAGATGAAGGGCTTTCTTTGGCCACAGAAACATGTCCAGCTTGCAAGGCGGGGCAGGCTAGAGGACGCAGAGGTGGGGTATGGGCACTGGTTGACATCCCATGGGTCCTACAATAAATTCCAGAGATCCTCAAGAACCCTGAACTCCATCTTCCCACACGCAGCGGTAACCTGTTCACATCAGCGCACAGTGAATTGGCCTGCTTCCCTTTGCTCTCTCATTTTCCCATCTCACCCACCGATACATCCAGAGGTCCCCTCCTCAATAGACTACTGCGCACAAATCCTAGCCTCAGGATCCACCTCTAGGAAAACCCAAACTCCGAGACACTCCAGAATAAGTGATAGCTTCCCCTGGCAGTTTGTAGAAGGTCATCTGTCACTCACTGCGTGACGCTCCCCCTCCCATCCTCACTGCCTTTCTTTACCTCACAGAGAGTGTGTCGTATGTCACCTTCTTCTAACCCATGTTTCTTCCTTTGCTGGAAGCTCTGGAAATTTCATCTTGTCTAACTCACAAGTTCCCTTATATATTCTATAGTTTTCTCCCCTCCCACTTTCACTGCCTTTCAAATTTTAGATTATTTTAGGAAAATGTCTCTCCTAAGCTCCTCACTTTATTTTTGAGCCTCTAATATTTCTTAACTCGTGTCTGAAAATGCAAGAGTACCTGGAGAGGGAAAGTCATATTTTCCAAGTGTCATTGAACCTAACGAAAATCATCACCCTCAGCCTCCAAAGCACTGAAAAGTATCCTAAGATCGCCTCTCAAAATCACTATAAATGTCTTCTTTCTCTTCCTCAACCTCAACCTCTTCTGAGCAATTTTTGTCAAGTACCAACTTTTAGGATAAAGGTAAATCCAATTCTCTTAAAATTTTCCAAATTTTCTTTTTTTGTTTGCAAGTAAAACATCAAGATTTTTCTAAAACTATTTTCCTTATAAATACATAGCATTACAGTAACATTAAAGCTATAATAGTTTTCTATGGATGAGCACTACATAAAGCAGCACATTTAACATGATTTCCAACACATTTTTGGCATAGAGAATGACAGCACCCTCTCCTCCCTCCTTCCCCTTAGAGATATTGATACACATTACTCAGTTTTACTAACAACTTGGACAGGATCAAGAAGTTTGTATTTTAGGAATACAGCTATCCACAGGATGCCTCAGACTTAAAATACAAAGTGTTTCTTTGTGCTCTCATGTAAAAAGCACTGGGAAGATCAGATGTTTGTGTAATAGTTTTGCAAGGTGACATGCAATGTTCATAGAGTGTCACTGTTGGGTTTGTTCATTCATTTATCCATTCTTTCACAAGACTTTAAGTCTATAAAGGAGTGAATATGCCTGTTCTGCTTACACAATTCTTTGGTGATCGTATTCCAACTCAAATCGGTATAAGCAAAAAAGATTTATTTGCTCACATAACTTCCTGGTCTGGGGTTAAGGTGTTGATATGGTAGGACTGAGTGGCTCAAGAAAAGAAGGCATGGCCTTTTTTTTTTTTTAAGATTTATTTATTTAAGAGAGAGAATGGGGGGGAGGGGCAGAGGGAGAGAGAAAGAATCCCAAGCACATTCCCCACTGAGCATGGAGCCTACTCGGGGCTCGATTTTACAACCCTGAGATCATGACCTGAGCCCAAAACCAGATCCAGCGCTCAACCAACTGAGCTACCCAGGCACCCTGAAACATGGCCTCTTCATGATTCAGCAATTCTTTCCTCTGTGTTGGCTTCTTTCTCTCAGGCAGCCTCCCCGTAAGTGACCATAAAGCTATTTCTCAGTAGTGATGTGTTTTTATTATGGTCAGAGCTAGAATCTCAACAAAATGAGAACACCTCTTTCCCAGTAAACCCAGCAAAGGTTCTGGGAAAATCTAGTTGGCTTTGTTTGGGTCACAGGACTATTCTTGATCCAATCACCTTGGTCCAGAAGAACAAAGTACACTTACTGGTCAGGCCTGAGATGTGTGTCCATCCCAAGAGCTAAGGGATGGACAGCCCCACTTATCCACCTGTGCCAGAGATGGGAGCAATGTGGCACTCCCATTCAATTTCACATCCCCAATTATGTCCAGTCATAGGACATAACTTAGGTTTAATTAAGTTAAGTTGACATACTTTAAGTCAAGTTCAAAGGAAGTCAAGTCCTCTTTGATTTTTTGGTCTGCTCATGCTGAGCTATAGGAGATTTTCCATCAGCACTTGTGACCTGAGATATCATCTCAGTGGAATTGAAGTAGTCATCCCAGGCCAAAGTGTTCCTGCTAGAATACAGTCTTTGTTGAGATGTGGTGATATTCAAAATAGGAAGGAAGAAGAATCGCTCAGCAGGATGCCAGCAGGTCTGTTCAATTGTCCAGAATCCACAATCTGTGAACCTAAATGCAATTAGGACATATCTTCCCACAGAAAATTCATTTAGGTACCGTGTGTTTACTATATCTAGGAAGGAGAAAGCTCTTACATAAACTGTCTTATTTCTTATAGAATAAATTTGAGATGTTGCTGCCTCCTGGCAAAGTTATAAATTTGTAACAAGCACAACTCAAGCCCCAGCTCTTATCTGAGATTTCTTTCTTTCTCATCCAGTGGATCCCAGTAGATTTCCATTTCTCCTTTGAGCTCTGGGTTCTCAGCACTTGGGTGCTGCCCTCATAGTGAGTTCTACCTGATAACACAGCCTCCACAGGATTCAGGGGGCAGGTGGTCACTTTTTCAGCCCCATGTGTGAGTGGCTGCCACCACTGCCCTTAGTAGGAACCTGCTTGTGCCCAAGACTCTTGCCCCTAAAGTTGTCACTCCTTCTCATTTTTATTTCAGCTGGAAGAGCTCGCTCTTCAGATTCACAGACTGAAGCTGCTTTTGATGCTTCCTAATGCTGTATCTCTAGGGTCCCAGCGAAGACCAATACTTCCGCCCCCTTTTCTTCATGACACCATCATTCCTGGCTGTCCTCTGCTTTGGATTTCTGTTATGTTCTCAGACATGTTCCCTGGGGGCACTAGAAATATCTGCTTGTTTACCGTCTGTATTACCTTGAAACTCAGAAATGCTTTAATATTTTTGCTTGTAAATATATATAGTCATTGAATTTTGAGATTCATTACCCCCTTCTTACCAGTACCCAGATTTTTAAAGTATTCACATCTCCTCCACACAGCCCTTGTGCTTTCAGGAACTTAGCCCGGCCCCTAACACTAGGAATGGTCTGGTTTGTCTTAAGCCAAGCTGCATAATCCATTTCCCCAGTAAAAATTACTGGTGAGTAATGACCTAAGCTACTCCAAGTGAGGATAAATCTTAGGACTTTCACTTGCAAAGCTGGAGAAAGGGCTCTTCCTCTCTCTACTGATCATGAAAGAGACAGCATGTGGCTGGTAGCCATCCTACCACCATAGAAGAACTTGTATGGAAAAATAATTGTTGGCCTCCACCTTGGAGTACTCTATATTTATCCCAAAGAATAACTGGCCAAATGAATTAAGAAATTTATCTTTGAGAAATATATATATGTGGATATAAATATATAGATATAGATACAAATATACAAATATATAGTGCTCACTGGTGGAAAAGCCCCATTCCCTCAAGGTAGATTTTATCTTTTCAAAGCTAGAAGTTACTTGGAACCAAGAGTAAACAGGTAGATGATCAGTTTGAGTAACAGTATTTCTCTTGGGTTTTTTTGTTTGTTTGTTTTTTTAAGGAAAACTTTTTGTGAATGGTTTCCTTGCTGCTGAAAGGCCCTGAATGCAGCTCTCCTCTTGAGCAAATATTACCACTTACATTCACTATTGTAAGGAGAAAAAGTCTTCACTTCTTAGTTGCACCTGGTCAACACTGCCTTTTCTCCGGCTTTTTAAATCTATAGATTCTACCAATATCTCAAAATAGCCAATCCTTAAAAAAGAAAAGTGTTAGCACCTGAACATTCTTCCTTAAGGGCTACAACCTCAAGCGAACTTTGTCAAAGTGCCAAGACAGCCATGAACGCTGTCATGCTGGCACCTGCACATGACATCATAGAGTGCAGCTACTGTAAGGACGGTGTTTGGAAGAAGAAGGAATACTCTGCTCAGTCTGGTCTCAACCAAACAGGGCAGGAGGCCTGACGGCTCCCTGCGCAAAACTCCCATGCAGCTTGGCTATGTTGAAGTTCCTGTTACCACTTCCTTGTAATTCTCAAAAACCCCTTACGATCCATTCCCATGAAGGAGACAGATGTGATCAAGTTTAACAAGAATCATTCTCTAAGGAACCTGTTCCTATACCAGTCTAAAGACATTAAATCGGTCCTATTTTTTTTATTAACATATAATGTATTATTTGTTTCAGAGGTACAGGTCTGTGATTCATCAGTCTTACACAATTCACAGCACTCACCATAGCACATACCCTCCCCAATGTCCATCACCCAGCCACCCCGTCCCTCCCAACCCCCACCACTCCAGCAACCCTCAGTTTGTTTCCTGAGATTAAGAATTCCTCATATCAGTGAGATATGATACTTGTCTTTCTCTGATTGACTTATTTATAACACCCTCCAGTTCCATCCACATCGTTGCAAATGGCAAGATTTCATTTTTGATGGTTGCATAATACTCCATTATATACATATACATTGGTCCTATTTTTAAAAATAACCTCGGTAAAGGATTTTTCCTCAGTACCTTAAACTCTGGGTTGTTTTTTTTTAAATAATCACATAGGGGCGCCTGGGTGGCTCAGTCATTAAGCATCTGCCTTCGGCTCAGGTCATGATCCCAGGGTCCTGGGATCGAGCCCCACATTGGGCTCCCTGCTCAGCGGGAAGCCTGCTTCTCCCTCTCCCACTCCCCCTGCTTGTGTTCCCTCTCTCACTGTGTCTCTCTCTGTCAAATAAATAAAATCTTTAAAAAAATAGAATAGTCACATAATTAAGACCATGGTAAGAAAGACATAGTACAGATCTTATCAATATCCTTCGAGGAAGCAGGACTCCTGAAGCTTACTTGAGCCAGGACATGAGAAAGTCAGATTTGTTAATAACTGACAAGCTTTTCTACAAATATACTTTGATGTTTTGCAGATGAACAAATAATTAAATGGAGATTTTCTTTGGAGCTTAGATTTCCTAATCCAAACTGGAAATTATCAAATGATCCTTTATAGCAACTTTCTTTAGAGATAAAACAGCCATCTTGTTTGTCTTTTGAGATAATTGTGAAGTTGAGGAAGATGTATGTTTCATTTTTTAAAAACAGCTTTATTGAGATATAATTGATATACAGAAAAACTGAACTTATTCAATATACACAATTGCATGAGTTTGTAGAAATGCATACAAATATGAATTTTCAAGTGTCTAGTGGAGATTTGGTTTTTCACTTTGGGTAAACAATTTTAAGAGGCTATGCCACCTTTTAAGATGATTCAATCATCTCAGGTCAAAATACAAAACAAAATGAATATTATGGGCCCAAACCAAGAGAAAAGTTGGTGAACAGGAGTCCCTCCTTTCAATTTCTTTTGATTAAGAAAAAGTGCCTATTGTATGGAAGTAAACAAAAGATACGATATGGATTTAACTGCACATAGTGCTGAGTATATAACACAGGAAGCAGTTTATCTCCAAACATGACAGTAAGACATTAAAACTGAAAGCCATTTTATTTATCAATGATGTCAGTACTCAAAGTGGTCCAGTTAAAATCTACTTGCTCTTGAAAAAGAGAAGTACACTGAAGAGAGATGCAGAGAGCTTTGGGGGGGCATCAGGATTCTTGACAGCGAGGACAATGCACTGGTCATGGGAAAGTGAGTCACGGGGAAATGAGGGAGGTATGAAAAGGCCCAGGGAAGAGGGCCATCGCAGGAGTGAAAATGGGAGAAATCTGAGAAAACCAGCGGTGGAATGAATGTGTGCATGTGGAAGATGCATCTGCATCTGCAGAGAAATCTGAGAAAACCAGCAGTGGAATGAATGTGTGCATGTGGAAGATGCATCTGCATCTGCAGAGAAATCTGAGAAAACCAGCGGTGGAATGAATGTGTGCATGTGGAAGATGCATCTGCAGAGGCACGAGTAGTGGGACCCAGATCTAAATCCAAGTACCTGATTAAGAAAAAAAAAATAAGACTAGAAATCTAAAACCTAAACAAGCCTAGCCACGTAACAACTACAAGTTCATTACCTTTACTTTCTCTATATGCCCACTGAGCTGAAGAGCAGTAACAACAAAGTATACTCCCCCCCCCGCCTGGTTTAAATTTTGTAGGGGATCTGTGGAGACTGTGGGTTCAGCTGAGATTACAGGGGGAAGAGTTTCACGAAGCAGGGTTGACAATAGGTCTTGTCGTCCTGCTCCTTGAAGATGCCCTTTGACAGCTGTGTCAGGCAGAAAGCACAGACGAAGTGCTCGGGATGGAACTTGTGGCCCATGGCACTGATGCAGCGGCCAGTGATGGGCTGCCCACACCCGTGGCAGAGTGTTCCCCGCCGCTGATGGTAATGGAGCTCACAGTACGGACGTCCGTCCAGTTCAAAGAAGGAGCCGGAAGAAAAACTGCTGAAGCAGTCCTGCAGGATAGAGCAAAGGGAAAGAAAAAGGAATGCAGATGTCAAGAAGTAGAACAACAGCAAAGTAAAACTTGCAGCCTAGAAATTCCTGCCAGTTATTACCCACTTGCAAAAGACATGAGCAAGTGCCCCCAGCCTCCTTTACCAGGCCTGCATCAATCCCTCACCCCAAGCTGTGAACCCTTTTCCCAGTTGCTGTTCTGCCCCTCAAAAAGGAAGACTCTTGACTTTCCCTCAGTCCAAAAGAGGTCCAAAAGAGGAGTGTACAGACCCCACACACAAAGCATTCCGGGTGCCAGACAGTGTCCATGGCTGAAAGGTAGTTTTCCAACACGGGGCGGTTGCAGCCGCCACACTTGGGTGAGAACATGGCTAGGAAATCCTTCCGGCAGTATGGCTTCTTGTCCTTCTCATGAAAGCCTGGAGAGGTAAAATCAACAGTTCATGGTGCAGGGTGACACCTTCCACTAAGCTGGAGGCTGAGAAGAGGCCAGTGATTTCAACTCTCCCAAACTCAGTGTCCTCATATTCAATACGAACCTCAATAGCTCATTGTAAGAAATACGTGAGAGAGAAATACATAAATACATAAATACAGGAGGTAATGGGGAACAGGTGCGTTAGTGCTAGGCCTGGCTCATACCCAGCATTTAGTATTAAGGTCTATTCCTGCTCGACATCTCTGTACTAAGTATCGTGCTGGCCTGCATAGCTCTGCCCCAGGCTTTGGTGTAGCTAATCTCATCTGATGATTCAGAAATCGGTTCAAATATCACCCTATCAGAGGCACCTGTTATCTACCCGTATCTATTACTTCATCTTTTCTAAAATCATCTTTCCAGCATTTACCATTATCTGAAACTACCTTGGTGGTCTGTCATCCTGAACTGGAGCATGGCTCTGAAACTAGATACTGTTGGTCTTGTCATGTTATAACTCTAGTACCTAAAACAGCACCTGCACAAAAGAGCTTAATCTTTAAAAAGAAAGTACTATGAAACAATAATTTCCAAATGGATGCAACATTCTAAATGTAACAGTTTAAGCCATACAAAGACATGAATCAAAACTGAGTGGGACCCTCTTTAACCTGGGAATGAGAAAACTGTAGTAAACTTGGCTCAAATTTCAAAAGCAAGTTAAAAACCAATAAATTAAAAAAAAATCAAAAAATTTAGGTCCATTAAAATATATATATGAATGGGGGGCGGAGCAAGATGGCGGAGGAGTAGGCAGAGACCTAAATTTCGTCTGGTCCCAGGAATTCAGCTGAATAGGGATCAAACCATTCTGAACACCTACGAACTCAACAGGAGATCGAAGAAAAGAATAGCAACAACTCTGTGAACAGAAAAGCGACCACCTTCTGGAAGGTAGGACGTGCGGAGAAGTGAATCCGAGGCGATATTCAGGAAATAGACGGCAGGGGAGGGGGCCTCCATCAGCTGCTACTGGCAAGTGATTGTGCCGCAAAGCCCAAAATTGGAACTTTTAGACCTCGGCTCTGCTGAGGGACGTCGCTCCAGTGGCTAAGCGGGGGGTGGAACCCTCGCGGGACAGTGTGGTCTCAGGACCCTCGGGGTCACAGAAAGACCGGGGGAGCCTGAGTGCAGCAGAGCTCCCAGGGATCGGAGCGGGGAAGCCGGCTGCAGAGACGGAGCCAAGGTACGGGCTCTCAGCTCGGGGTTGCCATAAACTGTGATCCACAGCCCAGTCGGGCCACTGCTCCTCCAGCAGGGACCCAACAAGCGGCAGATCCGGGGAGACTCCCCTTCCTCCCCCGGGGGGAGCAGTGCGGGAGCGCACCGCAGGGATCTGCTGGGTTTGGAGACTCCACACTGAGTTGGGTGCCAGAGATAGAAACACTCAGTCACAGGTCAGGTGAGCAGAGAGTGCGACCAGAGGCCGAGGAGACGGGAGTGATTGACTGCTTTTCTCTGGGGGCTCACTGAGGAGTGGGGCCCCGAATTCTCAGCTCCTCCGGGCGAAGATTGGGAAGCTGCCATTTCACTCTCATCCTCCAAAGCTGTATGGAAAGCTTGCAGGGTAAAAAGCTCCTGAGAGCCAACCCAAGCAGATTACTTAGCCCGGACCCGGCAAGGGTGGGGCAATTCTGCCTCTGGCAAAGACATTTGAGAACCACGGCAACAGGCCCCTCCCCCAGAAGATCAGCAAGAATGGCCAGCCAAGACCAAGTTTACCGATCAATGAGAATGGCAGAACTCCAGCACTTAGGGGAATACTGCACATAGAATTCATGGCTTTTCCCCCCTGATTCTTTAGTCTTTCAAAGTTAATTTTTCTTCTTTTTCTACATATTTTTTTGATTTTTCTTTTTCTTTTTCAACCAACATCTTATCAATCCCTTTTTTCAAAATCTTTTTTATTTTTCATTTTTAGAGTCATATTCTGTCCCTTCATAGTAGTTAACATTATTTTTGGTGTATATGTGTGTGTGTGTGTGTGTGTGTGTGTGTGTGTGTGTATAAAGTTGTTCTCTCTTTAAAATTTTGGGATACAGTTTCTTCTAACAGACCAAAATATACCCTAAATCTCTAGTGTATGGCTCTGTTCTAGAATCCTGCCTGATCACATTCTCTCGCTTTTTTTTTTTAATTTCTCTTCTTTCTTTTTTCAACCAACTTATCTTACCAATTCCTTTTATAAAATCTTTTATACTTTTCATCTTTATATTCATATTCCATCCCTTCATTGTATCTACCCTTATTTTTGTACATATATAAGTTTTTATTTCTTTAAAATTTTGGAAGGCAGTTTCTTCTAACAGACCAAAATACGTCCAAAATCTAGGGTGTGGCACTGATCTATTCACCAGCCTGATCATATTTGACCATATTCTTTTATCATTTTCTTTTTTTTTTTTCTTTCTTTCCCTTTCTTTTCCCCTGGTTTCAGGTCTCTTCTGCTTTGTTTAGTGTATATTTTTCTGGGGTCATTGTTATCCCATTAGCATTTTGTTCTCTCATTCATCTATTCTCCTCTGGACAAAATGACAAGATTCAAAAATCACCTCAAAAAAAAGAACAAGAGGGAGTACCAACTGCCAGGGACCTAATCAATACAGACATTAGTAAGATGTTGGAACTAGAGTTCAGAATGATGATTATAAAGATACTAGCTGCGCTTGAAAAAAGCATGGAAGATACTAGAGAAACCCTTTCTGGAGAAATGAAAGAACTAAAAAATAACCAAGTCAAAATCAAAAAGGCTATTAATGAGGTGCAATAAAAAATGGAGGCTCTAACTGCTAGGATAAATGAGGCAGAAGAGAGAATTACTGATATAGAAGACCAAATGATGGAGAATAAAGAGCTGAGAAAAAGAGATAAAAAACTACTAGATCACGAGGGCAGAATTTGAGAAATAAGTGATACCGTAAGACAAAACAGTATTAGAATTACTGGGATCCCAGAAGAATAAAGAGAGAGAGGGACAGAAGGTATATTGGAGCAAATTATAGCAGAGAACTTCCCTAATTTGGGGAAGGAAACAGGCATCAAAATCCAGGAGGCACAGAGAAACGCCCCTTCAAAATCAGTAAAAATAGGTCAACACCCTGACATCTAATAGTAAAACTTACAAGTCTCAGAGACAAAGAGAAAATCTTGAAAGCAGCTCGGGACAAGAGGTCTGTAACCTACAATGGTAGAAACATTAGATTGGCAACAGACCCATCCACAGAGACCTGGCAGGCCAGAAAGGACTGGCATGATATATTCAGAGCACTAAATGAGAAAAATATGCAGCCAAGAATACTATATCCAGCTAGGCTGTCACTGAAAATAGAAGGAGAGATAAAAAGCTTCCAGGACAAACAAAAACTAAAGGAAATTGCAAACACGAAACCAGCCCTACAAGAATTATTGAAAGGGGTCCTCTAAGCAAAGAGAGAGCCTAAAAGTAACACAGACCAGAAAGGAACACAGACAAATATACAGTAACAGTCAGCTTACAGGTAATACAATGGCACTAAATTCATATCTTTCAATAGTTACCCAGTGTAAATGGGCTAAATGCCCCAATCAAAAGACACAGGCTATCAGACTGGATTAAAAAACAAGACCCATCGATATGTTGTCTGCAAGAGACTCATTTTAGACCCAAAGACACCTCCAGATTGAAAGTGAGGGGGTGGAAAACCATTTATCATGCTAATGGACATCAAAAGAAAGCTGGGGTGGCAATCCTTGTATCAGACAAATTAAATTTTAAACCAAAGACTATAATAAGAGATGAGGAAGGACACTATATCCTACTTAAAGGGTCTATCCAACAAGAAGATCTAACAATTGCAAATATCTATGCCCCTAGCATGGGAGCAGCCACTTATATAAGCCAATTAATAACAAAAGCAAAGAAACACATCGACAATAATAGGAGGGGACTTTAACACCCCCCTGACTGAAATGGACAGATCATCTAAGCAAAAGATCAACAAGGAAATAAAGACTTTAAATGACACACTGGACCAAATGGACTTCACAGATATATTCAGAACATTCCATCCCAAAGCAACAGAATACACATTCTTCTCTAGTGCATGGAACATTCTCCAGAATTGATCACATCCTAGGTCACAAATCAGGTCTCAATTGGTACCAAAAGGATGAGATGATTCCCTGCATATTTTCAGACCACAATGCTTTGAAACTAGAACTCAGTCACAAGAGGAAAGTCAGAAAGAACTCAAATACATGGAGTCTAAAGAGCATCCTACTAAAGAATGAATGGGTCAACCAGGAAATTAAAGAAGAATTAAAAAAATTCATGGAAACCAATGAAAATGAAAACAAAACTATTCAAAACCTTTGGGATGCGGCAAAGGCAGTCCTAAGATGAAAGTATATAGCAATACAAGCCTTTCTCAAGAAACAAGAAAGGTCTCAAATACACAACCTAACCCTACACCTAAAGGAGCTGGAGAAAGAACAGCAAATAAAGCCCAAACCCAGCAGGAGAAGAGAAATAATAAAGATCAGAGTGGAGATCAATGAAATAGAAACCAAAAGAACAGTAGAACAGATCAAAGAAACTAGGAGCTGGTTCTTTGAAAGAATTAATAAGACTGATAAACCCCTGGCCAGAGTTATCAAAAAGAAAAGAGAAATGACCCAAATAAATAAAGTCATGAATGAGAGAGGAGAGATCAGAACCAACACCAAAGAAATAAAAACAAGTATAAGAACATATTATGAGCAACTATATGCCAGCAAATTAGATAATCTGGAAGAAATGGATGCATTCCTAGAGATGTATCAACTACCAAAACTGAACCAGGAAGAAACAGAAAACCTGAACAGACCTATAACCACTAAGGAATTGAAGCAGTCATCAAAAATCTCCCAACAAATAAGAGTCCAGGGTCAGATGGCTTCCCAGGGGAATTCCAGCAAACATTTCAAGAAGAATTAATACCTATTCTTCTGAAACTGTTCCAAAAAATAGAAATGGAAGGAAAACTTCCAAACTCATTTTATGAGGCCACCATTACCTTGATCCCAAAATCAGACAAAGACCCCATCAAAAAGAATTACAGACCAATATCCCCGATGAACATGGATGCAAAAATTCTCACCAAAATACTAGCCAATAGGATCCAACAGTACATTAAAAGGATTATTCACCATGACCAAGTGGGATTTATCCCTGGGCTGCAAGGTTAGTTCAACATCCGCAAATCCATCAATATGATAACAATACATTAATATAAGAAAGAACAAGAAGCATATGATCCTCTCAATAGATGCAGAAAAAGCATTTGACAAAGTACAGCATCCTCTCTTGATCAAAACTCTTCAGAGTATAGGGAGAGAGGGTAAATACCTCAATATTATAAAAGCCATCTATGAAAAACCCACAGTGAATATCATTCTCAATGGGGAAAAACAGAGAGCTTTCCCCCTAAGGTCAGGAACGCGGCAGGGATGTCCACTATCACCACTGCTATTCAACATAGTATTAGAAGTCCTAGCCACAGCAATCAGACACCAAAAAGAAATAAAAGGCATCCGAATCGGCAAAGAGGAAGTCAAAATCTCACTCTTTGCAGATGATATGATACTGTATGCGGAAAACCCAAAAGACTCCACCCCAAAACTGCTAGAACTCATACAGAAATTCAGTAAGTGGCAGGATATAAAACCAATGCACAGAAATCAGTGGCATTCCTATACACCAACAACAAAACAGAAGAAAGAGAAATTAAGGAGTCGATCCCATTTACAACTGCACCCAAAACCATAAGATACCTAGGAATAAATTTAACCAAAGAGGCAAAGAAACTGTATTCAGAAAACTATAAAATAGTCATGAACGAAATTGAGGAAGACACAAAGAAATGGAAAAATGTTCCATGCTCATGGACTGGAAGAACAAATATTGTGAAGATGTCAATGCTACCTAGAGCAATCTACACATTTAGTGCAATCCCTATCAAAATACCATCCATGTTTTTCGAAGAAATGGAACAAATAATCCTAAAATTTGTATGGAACCAGAAAAGACCCCGAATAGCCAGAGGAATGTTGAAAAAGAAAAGCAAAGCTGGCGGCATCACAATTCTGGGCTTCAAGCTCTATTACAAAGCTGTCATCATCAAGTATGGTACTGGCACCGAAACAGACACATAGATCAATGGAACAGAATAGAGAGCCCAGAAATGGACCCTCAACTCTATGGTCAACTAATCTTCGACAAAGCAGGAAAGACTGTCCAATGGCAAAAAGACAGTCTCTTCAACAAATGGTGTTGGGAAAACTGGACAGCCACATGCAGAAGAATGAAACTGGACCATTTCCTTACACCAGACAAAAAAATAGACTCAAAATGGATGAAAGACCTAAATGTGAGACAAGAGTCCATCAAAATCCTAGAGGAGAACACAGGCAGCAACTGCTTCAACCTCAGCCACAGCAAGTTCTTCCTAGAAACATCGCCAAAGGCAAGGGAAGCAAGGGCAAAAAATGAACTATTGTGACTTCATCAAGATAAAAAGCTTTTGCACAGCAAAAGAAACAGTCAACAAAACCAAAGACAACCGACAGAATGGGAGAAAATATTTGCAAATGACATATCAGATAAAGGGCTAGTATCCAAAATCTATAAAGAACTTATCCAACTCAACCCCCAAAGAACAAATGATCCAATCAAGAAATGGGCAGAAGACATGAACAGACATTTTTCCAAAGAAGACATCCAAATGGCCAATAGACACGTGAAAAAGTGCTCAACATTGCTCGGCATCAGGGAAATCCAAATCAAAACCTCAGTGAGATACCACCTCATATCAATCAGAATGGCTAAAATTAACAAGTCAGGAAATGACAGATGTTGGCGAGGATGCGGAGAAAGGGGACCCCTCCTACACTGTTGGTAGGAATGCAAGCTGGGTAGCCACTCTGGAAAATAGTATGGAGGTTCCTCAAAAAGTTGAAAATAGAGCTATTGTATGACCCAGCAATTGCACTACTGGGTATTTACCCCAAAGATAAAAATGTAGTGATCCCTAGGGGTACATGCACCCCAATGTTTATAGCAGCAATGTCCACAATAGCCAAACTATGGATAGAGCCAAGATGTCCATCAACAGATGAATGGATAAAGAAGATGTGGTATACACACACACACACACACACACACACACACACACACACACACACACACACACACACA
>NW_027397083.1:718963-822114 GCF_003265705.2 Callorhinus ursinus | reverse complement strand
ACACACACACACACACACACACACACACACACACACACACACACACAATGGAATATTATGCAGCCATCAAAAAGAACGAAATCTTGCCATTTGCAATGATGTGGATGGAACTAGAGGGTATTATGCTTAGCAAAATAAGTCAATCAGAGAAAGATATGTATCATATGATCTCACTGATATGAGGAATTCTTAATCTCAGGAAACAAACTGAGGGTTGCTGGAGTGGTGGCGGGTGGGAGGGATGGGGTGGCTGGGTGATAGACAATGGGGAGGGTATGTGCTGTGGTGAGCACTGTGAATTGTGCAAGACTGTTGAATCACAGACCTGTACTTCTGAAACAAATAATACATTATATGTTTAAAAAAATAAAAGATAATAGGAAGGTAAAAATGAAGGGGGGAAATGAACCATGAGAGACTCTGGACTCAGAAACAAACTGAGGGTTCTAGAGGGGAGGGGGGTGGGGGATGCGTTAGCCTGGTGATGGGTATTAAGGAGGGCATGTACTGCATGGAGCACTGGGTGTTATATGCAAAGAATGCATCATGGAACACTACGTCAAAAACTAATGATGGAATGTATGGTGATTAACATAATAAAATAAAATTTAATAAAATAAATAAATAAACAAAATGGAAAAAATATATATGAATGACTTGTGCATGACCAAAAGCACCATAAGCAAAGCCAAGACAAGGGACAAACCAGAGAAAATATTTGTCAATTATATCTCAGAAAAATAGGGGGTGGGCTGATAAAGCAAATAAGTTAAACAATATCATGAGGAAGCAGCCAGTCAAATCAAGAATATGGAACATTTTACAGGACACAGGTTCCAGTTTCTTAACAAATTAATGGTATTTAAAAAATGGGGAAGAGAGGATCCTTACAGGATTTTTAAATTTTGAGAGATAAAACAGTCAAATGCAAGGCATATGCTTTGCCTGGACCCAACAGATTCAAACAAACCAAGTAAATTATGTGTTTTAGAAATTTCAGAAGTTTAGATGTGGGTTTTTTTATGATAATGAGTAATTAATAATTTCATTAGTTGTGAAGGTAGTTACGTTAAAAAAAAGTGCTGATAATCAGTTAAAGATGATGCAGGTTGAAGTTTTTATTTTTTTTTTAAATTTTATTTATTTATTTGAGAGAGAGAGAATGAGAGATAGAGAGCACGAGAGGGTGGAGGGTCAGAGGGAGAAGCAGACTCCCCGCCGAGCAGGGAGCCCGATGTGGGACTCGATCCCGGGACTCCAGGGTCATGACCTGAGCTGAAGGCAGTCGCTTAACCAACTGAGCCACCCAGGCGCCCGCAGGTTGAAGTTTTTAATGGTGACATAAGATTTCTATTATTTGTTTTTAAATATTCCAGCAAGAAAAATGGGTAGAAAGGTGGGTGGAGGTTAGAGGAAATTAGTTTGGTAAAACACAGATACTTGGTGAAGCCAGGCAGGAAGCAATTTCCATAATAAAAAAAATTAATCAGTTTGTTAATGTTTAAGGCCTTTCTCTTAAATACTTTAATACTGGATATTTTCACAGCTGGGCTCACGTTAGAAAACCCCTGGCTTGAGTCTTACACATCCTATGCCCGGATAAAGAAGGATGAAAAACCCAAGGTGATTACTTTTTTAAAATAAGTTGTCCCGGGGTGCCTAGATGGCTCAGTTGGTTAGGCGTCTGCCTTCAGATCAGGTCATGATTCCAGGGTCCTGGGATCGAGCCCCCACATCAGGCTCCCTGCTCAGCAGGGAGTCTGCTTCTCCCTCTGCCTCTCCCCCTGGCTTGTGCTCTCTCTAGCTCACTCTCTCTCACAAATAAATAAATAAAATCTTTAAAAATAAATAAAATAAAATAAGTCAGCCTCATAAAGAGACGAATAACGTCAGATGAAATACTTTTAGTAGTAATATGTTCAACGTGAGTAAACGATGAAACTGAAAAGAAAAAAGTAAAGTTCCAATTTTTGCTAATTAGTAAGTTTAATTTCTAATTTTAGCTAAGTAGTAAAAACAGTGTTAAATAAGACTACCTAATACTGGAAAATACATGGAGTGATTCACGATTTATATATTCCCGGTGATAAAGTTAAATGTTAGTATTCTTTTGGAAAATCATTTGGTAATGTGTATCAAGAATTTAAATAAGTATATATAGATATTTCTCCTGAGAATTAATCTATACAAATAACTGAAAGAAAATGTTATGTTTAAAGATATTCACTATCACAAAAAGTAATCTAAATATACGATTATGAACATATTTGTTTACAATATTTGGAACTATAAATAGAGCTTCAATGAACATCTTTAAGCACATATTTTTTATAATTTGTTTACAGAAAGCCCTAATGGAATAATTGATATTATTAAAGTTATTATTATAAAATTACAAAGCCACATGAGGAAATGCTTAAGGATAAAAAGAACTTTTAGGTACACCTAACTAAGGTATGCATAAATATTAACAAATGTAGAAAAACATTATTAGGGAAATTTTTTTATGTTGCATTAGATTAACAAGGGTAATAGGTTGTAAGTGAAGATTTCAGCAAGTTTTTTTTATCATCTTTACATTTTAGAAAGAAAAATATAATAAATCAATTCATCTTCAAGCACCTATTTAAGTAATATGTGCCCTCTGCTTTGAAAATCACTTCTCCAAGATTCCCAGATGGTTTGGTCCTTCACATCACTGAGGGATCTGCTTAAGAGAACAGCAGACCCAACCACCCTATCTCAAACAGCACCCTATCTATCACTCCCTCTCCTAACATGTAGAGTAAGTTATAAGTGAATTATAAGCATAGAGTAAGTTAGTTAATTAGTCGGCTAGTTTTGATGATTATCTGTCTTTCTCACTATATGCACCATGAGGGTGGGAGCTTTGTCTTTTGTCACTGTGTCCCTAGTACCTAGAACAGTACCTGACACATAGAGAGTAGTTGCTCAATAAATATTTACTGAATGAGCAGACATGTCAACAATATTACAACTGCACAACTGAGACCATCGGCTCCAGAAGTATGTTGTAGCTTAGAGTCTCTCCAGGACTAACTAGAATATGTGTAAATAGGTGAACTCTTCTGTAAGGAACTCTCCTTAGCATCTATCAGGAGAGCCTGTGTAAAGTGAAGATGACTATCAGCAATCCCATTTATGCAGCACTTGCTTTGTACCTGTTCCAACTGAGGGCTCTACCTGCGGTACTAAATTGAAATTAAATTCTTCACAGCAATGCTCCCATCTTACAAATGAAAAAAATGGAGGCTCAGAGAAATTACAAATAACAAACTAGTCAGTAGGGTACCTGATGTTCAAATCTAGGCCTAACTTCAAAGCCTAACTTCAACGTCATGCCCCTAATTTAAATGCATCCTGGTGGTGACCTCTCTGTGGGGACTGATAGCATCAGCTAAGCCCAAATATCACAGCCCAAAAGCTTTGTAAATACGAGAGCTCTACCTGTACCCCCACTAAAAGAGCATGTAAGCAAAGTGTGCACAGTGGATTGAAAAGCAGCCTACCCAAGAAACATTATTTCTAGGACCCATTTTGATAGTAGCAGCCAGATCCAAAAAGGCAATGGGAGCAGCCAGGGGTTGGGACCCAAATCATGCAACTACAGTTTTTCTGTTCTCTCTGGTCACTTTTTGACATCCCTTGCTTTGTTCAACTAGGCTGTCTTTGAAGCGCAGACAAATGAACAGACTTCTGAGGCCTACAGATCTAAGAAACTAAACTAACAATTCTATAAGCTGTCCTGTGTTCTTCTAAAGCCCCTAGACACAGAAGAACTCACTATACTTTTTTCACTTTATCAAAGAATGTCTAGAGTCTGATCAAGTGACAACTGAATGCAGGAAGGCCTTCCATTTAAGAAAAACAAACCAGCATCCACAACCATCCTCCTTGTTTTTATGTGGCAAGGTATTTCTCACACTTCAGCGTGCATCCAGCACCTGGAGAGCTTGTCAATATGCAGATTGCTTGGTCCCACCCCCAGAGTTTCTGATTCAGTAGGTCTGGGATGGGGCCCAAGAATTTGCATGTATAAGCAAGTGACATAAAACTGAACTTGCCTATAAGTAGGTGTTACTTGAGAACATTGTTAAGACATGCCAACTGACCTAGGAATGACCCTCATCTAGGCATTTGCAGGGTAGCTGATCTCCAGAATGACACAGCAGGGAAGGAACAGCCTCTGTTTCAACTAGGGTGAGTCTCAGGAGAGGAATCAAAAGCAATCAGCCCAACTTGCTGTGATGCCCCTGCATTTAGTGATCCAATAAACTGAGAAAGTTTCAGCAGTTACTTTCCTGGAGGCTCTCTCTGGGGCCAATTACCTCTGGAGAATGGATAAGAAACACAAACAATTAAAAGTGCCACAGAGAGAGAGAGAGAGAGGTGTTTATACTCTGGTGAGGCTCCTAGCCACAGGGGAAATTAGGGAGCACCTGCATGGCCAGGATAATGAACAATTTCAAAAGAAAGACAGGCACTGAGGACCTGGTCCCTATGGGAGGATGCCAAGGCCTGAAATGCTTAGAAACTTGAGCCTTAAGGAGGAATTTTCTGAACTGAAACAAAAATGCAGATGAATTTAATTTCCCAGAAGGCTCAGTGGTTAAGCTCTCATTACAGAAACTCCATGTGAGACTATGTAACTTGGGGTGAGGCCGGATGCCACCCAACTAATGGACCAATCATATGGCAGGAGACCCACTTACAGAAAGCAAAGGACAAAAACAAAAACATAATCTAGGAGGAGCTTCTGATGAACAAATGGCCTTCTTTCGTCAGGTGTCTCAATAAATGTTTTAAGTGTGGCCTGATGAGGACGTAAAGTCATAAAAGACTTGTCTGTTTAGAGGGGGCCGAGGTCAAGAACAATGAGTATTAGCTACCTTTGTGGTGCTTGCTGGTCATCCTATGGATGGGATACTTTTCTTTTGTATCTAACTTATATCTCTTCTTGAAATATGCCTGTATTCTATTGCTCTGCTCTCAGGCAACTTCCACATCATAATAGTCTGTGGGCAGTATTCACTTGCTGACTGTTCTACTCAACTAACTCTCACACTTCTATGGCTACCAGTACAATATAAATTTACCATGACACACTTTAATGTGATTTAGATTAAATCTCAATAAAAAAAAATCCTGCTTAACTAAAGCACAATCGAGAAATGAAATATCTAATGATTTGTGAAAAGCATTGAACAAGCTTCAGTGAACAAGCAAATTACTACAAAGCACTTTGTTAGTAGATTATGTCAATGTTACTGTATCTGGCTCTATTGTCAAATAAAGTGGACCATGGTGCTGCCAAGAAAGTAAAGGGATTAAACAGCAGAAGAAGAATTGAGTCTCTGTCAGGGAGCAGTTGTGGTGATATAGAAACAACAGAGAACTTAGAGAAATGGGACCTGAGCTTCAGTTCCTACTCTTTGACTTTCTGGCTGTATAACTTTAAGAAAATTATGTTACCTCCCTGAGGCTCAGTGTTTCCATCTATAACTAGGTAAAATGTGGGATAAAAATACCCTAATAAGACGGCGTTGGGGATTAAATGAATAATATTTTAGGAATATACATAATAACACACCTGACATTTAGGTGGGTCTCTGTGCTGGTGAAGGGCAGGGTACATAGGATTATTTTCACTCCCTCTTGAAATACCACCAACACAATAGTTAAAGAATTATTTAATATAGAAACACCCACAAGGAATAAGAGAAAAGGAGAGGAGATGCTATAGATGAGATATCAATAAAATTTTCCAAAATTTTAAGTAGTTATAACAGTGGCAACTAGCTTGGCAAACAGGAAAACTGAAGCCCACATTTCTCCAGAGGAGAGGGGCTAAGACAACTCAAGCTGGGGTTCTCCATAGCATCAGAGGGGCTCAGAAAGTGAATGTACAAAATAGTCTTCAAGGCTGGAAATGGGTTGGCTGAAAGTCTGAAGAGTAGTGATTAATTCTGAAAATATCAAACCAGAGAGTCTCAGGCACTAAAAGACCTAACATACTAATAGTCAGGGGTCTCCCAGCAAAATGGCCAGAGCACTGAGTACCACACAGTTGAGTCCATCAGTTGACAAGTTCTGCTTATACCCACAGAGTTTCCAATTAACATTCTTGTGTCTCATTCTTAAGTAGGAAATGGGCAACCAAGGATCAGCAGCATTTGGCCAAGACCAGTATAACAAGGTGTAAGGCATGAGATGTAACGATGTCAAACTGCAAAATGAACTTCAAGACATCCCTCAAAGTAGATAGCCATGGACTGTTCACATGATTCTTGAACTCCTCACGCACTGTGAGGATATAAAACAGGGAGATAGGAAGGGAAATTGAGAGAGGGATTTCTTTGGAGAAAGCTATGGGTGCTCTACCACCATCGCACAACCAAGAGGGATGAGGTATGGCATGGTTCCAGCTAACCTCAAGTCAAGAGAGGGACTTCGAGAGAGCCACTCAGAGAGCTGGATATATGTCCCGAGCCATCAGTGGGATATAGTTAATGGTATCTGACTCACTCCTGGAAAAAGTCCATGAATGAGTCTGGTTGAGTAGAGAGACATAGCTGTTAACTGACTACAATCTCACTGAGTATAAGAAAAAGGTGCCAGTTTCCCACGGTCCATATAGGAAAGTGTGAAAGAGACATCTGGGACCACTGTAATCATTTCTAAGAGATCACCAGGAGGGAACAATGAAAACCCACAAAACTAATCTGTGTGGAATGGGTCCTAAAATGGGCCAAGCAGAAAACAGCTAGCTAAGACAAGTGAAGGGTAATCAAGAGTTTGAAGTTGGACCTGTACTGAATCCACAAAAGCATCTGAGAAAAAAAAAAAGTTAGTTAAACATCTGCCAGGTCCAGAGAGCATGAAGCAAATTTATGATGGCACTAGGCAAGTTAGGACTTACCTGCCCTCCAGGCTCATTATCCTCCCCTCCTATTTCAGCCCTGAAGGGGTCAGATATCAAGATTAGCAACAGGGGTGGGGGTGGTGGATGCTAAAGGCAGGAAAGGACGGATGAAGGGCCATAATGCCCTTTGCTGGTCTCCAGCAGCTGAAAGGCCTGACCAGGGGAGAGTAGCAGTCACTTTATTTTTTACTTGTTTATTTTTTTTTAAAGTGGCGGTCACTTTAAATAAGTTGGATGCTTTAGCTATTACACAGATGGAATTACCCAAGGACTTAGTTTTGTGTTTTGTGTCTGAAATTGATTTTCTATTTAGAACTGTTTAATAAGAGTCATCAGAAAAGACGGCAGATGGGACTGCCCAAGTTTTTACTTAGGAAAGAGGTGAATAGTTTCCCCACTGAGTTAATTCAAAAAGGACAGGAAACAAACAAACAAAATAAAGAAGCTTTCTGGTTCCACGCGTGAGTCAGACTTGTTCCAAACAAACATAAAAAGAAGTCAGGAAAAAAAAATCAAGGTAATTCAGAAAAAAGAAGGAAAAAAAAAACTTGCAAAGAGAGAAAAACAGATCACACAAAAAAGATCAGGAATAAGAACAAAATCTCAAAAACCTCTCAACCACAGAAGCTGGAAGACAGCGGCAACGTCTTCGGAATTATAGAGGAAAATAATTTCGCCTAGAATTCTATGCCCAGGCAACTTAAGGTAGACAACGGAATTACAAAATTTTCAGGTATTTCAAGGTCTCAAAAATTTTACCTCCTATTCATTCTTTCCTAGGAGCTGCTCCACCAAAATACAGGTAGTAACGTGTATTAAAAGGGGATCCAGAAAACAGGATCCAAGGAAAAAAAGAAGTCAAGCAGTAAAAGGAATTCCCAAGAGAATGGCCCAGAATAAATGCTTCACAGCAGGCCTGAGGAGAAGCCATTTCAGGCTGGGCGGGAGGATGGAAGTCTCCTGGACAGACTTCTTCAAGACAAAACAAGTGGAACTGACCTACTACTAGAGGTGGCTGACCATTTTGAGAATGATCTCCCAGTTCTGTCACATAAATTACAGCTAGGTACAATGAAAATTAAGCTAGTGAAAAAGAAATCTAAATATTAACTTCAGGAAAAAATTTATATGAGAAGGATACCATGATAGTAATATGAATTTTTACTGAGTCTCCATGTGCCAGGCACCGTTCTAAACACTATATGGCCATTGTATCTTAAAATCCTCATAATTACCCTGTAAGCTAAGATTACAGGGTAGGAATTATGACTAGGCGCATTTCATCAATGAGGAAAGCAAGGTACGAAGGGGTTAAATGACTTGAATGATATCATATAGCTAATAAATACCGCAGCACAGATTTGAACCATGTAGTCTAAACTCTTAAAATCTGTGCTCTGTTGTAACCATAGGTTTGCTACAAGGCTCAACAATGAACAATATTTTCATAGTTGTCAATCTGTGCACACTGAATACTGGTCTGACCTATAATTATGACCTGATTATATACTGAGAATGGGGGGAGAGGAAGTATGTTGGGATAAGGTCGGGGAGTTAATCCTCATCTTCCCTGGTAGAAAGTTAATACAAATGATTAAAATTAGAAGGAAAAAAAAGTAAACCTATAATAATTTAAGTATATTCCTTAAAATACACAAGTAAGTCACAGAAGAAAAAGCTGAAAAAATTTGGAGAGGGTAACTGGATTTAGGGGTAGAGAAAGGAAAAGCAAGGCACTGATGCTTTTCACTATTATGGTTAACATATTTCCGCTTTTGAACTAAGCATTCGCATTTCTTTGATTTAAGAAGCCAGTTTAAACAAAATTTGTAAATACCGGGGAAAGGTAAGGAGGGATGGCATCTAGTAGTGAAATGGGCACTTGGACGCTAGCGGCAGGAGCCAGGACTACCGCGGCAAACCAAGGACAAGCTCTACTGGTCTTCTTGCAACTATCCAGGCGTACCTTCTGCACCAAACACCTCTCCACAGTGAGAGCAGAAGAAGTGCTCTGGGTGCCAGGTTTGGTTCATTGCCGTCAGCACTTTCTGGAAAAGGAACACACGGAGCCATATTAGAAAGTCCCAGAGCTATAAACCAGGGCCCCAGTGCAGAAGCAGGGGAAGGGGGACGACTTACATCCAGGATGGGAGCAGCACAGTAAGCGCAGCGTGGGGAAAAGAGATGGTGGTAGTCCTTGGGGCAGTAGGCCAAGCCACTCCGCTCAAAGAAGGGATGGGAGCCGATCTCCTCCTTGCAGTGAGTGCAGACAAAGTGCTCTGGATGCCACGCTTGCCCTAGAGCATGGATCACCTGGGGAGGAAATAAAGCATGGCAGGCGATGGCAGCTGGGTCCTGGAGGGCCTACAGGTCGCACAATTCTGGACAGAACTTTTTACACAGTATTCCACGCAAACAGCGCCCCCACGGAGTTACACAACACAGAGGCCTAGACCCAGGTCCCACCTATGCGGTCTGGGGTCCGTGCTTTACGGATAGTAAAAGGGAGCCCAGTTTCCTGACTAATCATGCTGATAAAAGTCTGTAAGTGTTCGTTACCACGACACTGCCCTGGAGGTGGGGGAATCAGAATCGAGCACAGTAGCGATAGACAGGGATAACTACAGTCTGGCCTGGAGGAATTCCTGGAAGAGGAAAAGGCCAAATGAGAGTTTTTATTCCTCTGGTCTGAACACCTCATCTCCTGCCCCACACTGAGTCAGATCTCAGAGCCCTTTATTGTGGTTTTGGTGAAGGATGATGCAGAGCAGGAGTCTGTGGCCATGATTCAGAGCTGAGTCAGGTGAAAGTTACCATCAATCAACTTGACTGAGAATGTTGGGACAGAGTGGACAGTGGGAAAGTCCCTCCCAGGACCAGAAGTACAGAAAGGCAGTTAAGAGTCACACCTGGGAGTCAGGCTCTCCCGGTTCAAATCTTCCCTCTACCTCTTTCTAGACTTGGACATGTCAGTTAACATCCTGGAGCCCTTGGTTCCCTCGTCTTTACAAAAGAACAATAGTAGAGTCTCCCTTGAAGGGCTGATGTGACCATTAAGAGAGAATACTTGGCAAAGTGCTCAGCTCAGTGCCTGGAGCACTGTAAGGGATGAGTGATTATTAACTATTATGAAAATGTCTTAGGATAGAAGGTGACAGAGTAATCCTTGGTGGGACAGAGACAGACATACACGCAGTCATACATGGCGGCAGGACCAACATCTCAGCCCACCGCACCTTTCCTGCAATCGGTTTCTGACAGGAAGCACAGTGGCCCTTGGGCACTGTGGCAACTCCAAGGTCCTGCAGATCCTGCTCCAAACCCCCCAGCATTGAGTCCAGGGAGGCCTTGGGATCTTGCTTATTTGCTGTGTGTTTCTTGCTGGCATCTGCTTTCACTGCAACCTGGCACCAGGGAAAGAACCGTGAAAAAGAATCAGTCTCATGAATATTTGCCCTCGTTGGCATCTTCTACATGACTCCACAAGCTCACCTCTACTGACTGATGCTTTGTTCTGTACCTAACCTCTGGCCAAGGCACTGGAAGAGTCCAACATTGTAACACCAATAAAAATGCTTCCATCTCCCTTTTATCCTAAATTCCTCGGGCCAGGTGAAACACGAGTAATCTTCCTCCATTTGTAAATCTTTTCTGACCATGGGAAATTGAGTGTATGAAGATGATACCTTTCCTCACTCCTACAATGACCACAGGTCAACAACTAATCATATCTTCTTTTTGCCCATTTGTTCTGCAATGTTTATTGAGTACCTAGTTTGTGCCAGTCACAGCTCCAGGCTCTTGGTGTAGAGCAATGTACATGGTGACTGAGGAGTCTGCCCTCATGGAATTTATTTTCTCTGGGTGATAGACAATAAACGGATTAAATAAATGTATGATGTGATGTCAGGTAGAGATAAGACATAAGTTATATATCAAGATAGAAGTGCCAGAGGGTGGGACAGATTATTCCATGATGTGCTTAGGGGCTCAGAAATATTGAATTGATGGGAAAAGCATTCCAGAGGGAAGGGAGGCCCAGAGGAAGAGAACAGTTTGGTACGTCAGGAGAAAGTCAGAAAGGTCGGGGGGGGGGGGGTTGGAACAGAGGGAGTGAGAGTAAGCGTGGCAGGAGAAGACAATGGAGAGAGAGGCAAAGATCATGTGGCGCCCTCATGGTAAACTCAGGTTTTATTCCAAGGGTGATGGAGCCTCTGGAGGAGTTTGAGCATGAGAGCGAAAGAATCTGATCCACAAGATCCCTGTGGTAGCTGAGTGAGGAGTTAAGTGTAGGCAAGCAAGAGTGGAATAAGAGACACTAGTTTGGAAGGAGATTATTGTTAACAGTTCAAACCAGAAATAATGACTTGGTCCAGTGTTAGGGGAGAAGGCGATGAGAAACTGTCAGATAAGACTAACTGATGGACTGGATTTATTTAAGCAAACCCCCCAAAACAGTCATTATAACTCATTCAAAGGAAAAGCCTCGAATTACAAAAATGATGCGATGCCCAGCTTGTCCTTCATCACTTCATGTCCTGATTCTCTCTCTCTCAACTCCTTTCCGACTGGGCTACTACTACCATCAACCTAATACTTCCTGATCAGGAAACAGGTGCTCTCTACGGCCTCCACAGCATCAGATTTGCATGCACTAGACAGACATCCAAAGTCTCCCATTCGCTGCCCTCACTTTACCTTTCCAATCTATCTTTCATTCGTCACTAAAAGCCTCCATTGTTTGAGGCCAGTCAGGCTCCCTGCCGTCTCCCGAACGTGATTTGTTAGTGTCTGCCCTCAGGCCTCTACACAGCCTATTTTCACCGCCAGGAATAACCTTGCATTATCTCACTAATCCAAAATGCTCATTTCCCTTCAAGAAACTTATCAACTGACAGATTTCCTTCCTCCTCTATTATATAATGTTACTTAATGTTGAAGAGATTAGTGTTCCAAAGGTTACCATCTGGAAAGCCCAAAGGGATCATCAATATGAAGTAAGTAAAAACACAATTTTATATGTATATACACACATACATATACACACACACATATATCTATCCATATCTACACCTGTTTGCTTACATATTCCAGAATACTTCTGAGTGAATATATAAGAAACAGGGACAGAGGGGTGCCTGCTTGGCTAGGTCGTTAAGCGTCTGCCTTCGGCTCAGGTCATGATCCCAGCGTCCTGGGATCGAGCCCCACATCGGGCTCTCTGCTCTGCAGGGAGCCTGCTTCTCCCTCTCCCACTCCCCCTGCTTGTGTTCCCTCTCTTGCTGTGTCTCTCTCTGTCAAATAAATAAAATCTTTAAAAAAGAAAGAAAGAAAGAAACAGGGACAGAACAGGATGGCTGGGGACAGGGCTGATAGGGAAATAGCTCACTGCAAACTTTTGTACTTTTGATTTTTGCACAACATGAATTATGGCTCATTCCAAAAATAAACAGATATTTTAAAAATGTAAATAAACCATGACACACATTAAATCAATTAGGAAACACAATTAAAACTCCTAATGTAGATTTTTTCCCCAGTATTTTCAGATATACAATACAATGAGGAATGTACCCAGCTCTATTGTAGGCAGTGAAGAAAATTTGTTTCTGACGTCCATTCATTTGTTCCTCTAATATGTCAGGAACTGTGCAGGCATTGGGAGTCCAAAGGTGAGCCACAAAGATCAGGTTCCTGACCTCCCCAGGGACACACCTTTTTAGATACTGCCTTGCAATTATTTCATAGTCACTCATGCGTGCATATCAAATCCTCCAATCAATTTAAAGTGGTTGAATTCTCCACCTTAAGAATTCTAGATGATTTCCCTTAATAAATTATTAAGCCCACTTCTCTGATTTCCATCCCCTGCCAGGCCACGTGAGCTCACCACTCATGCTCTAGAGGCTAGAACAAGGAGGCGGATTTTTATCTCTGTATGGGGCTCAGGACTCCTCATCCTCCTTACTTTCAAAGCCGTACTCTGATCTCCCTGGCTCTGCCTCTGTTTGCCCTCCTCTGTCCCACTCAGGCAGGTCTCCCACGGTCCCACCACATTGCATCCAGCTGTAGATGCCCATGCCCTTGGGGCTCATGCCAACTGGAAGGGCCTCTTCTTTTATCTTTGTATCCAAACCCTTTCCATTCTTTGGAGTCCATCCCACATCCCATCCCCACCTCTGATAAAAGTCTCCACATTCCTAATGTTGGCTGCCCGTATTTTGATAAACTATCTGTGTTTTAATCTACAAATGTTACATGGGCTTCTGCTTCATTTTACCAAGCACATTCCACATTCCTTGAGATCAGAGCCTGCATCGTATTATCTTTTGTGTTAATACATAATAGAAAGTTGAGTTCATCTGCTGAATTAAATTTAGTCTGGGAAAAAAGAATGACAACCAAGAGTTCTGAAAGGGGACGGCAGAGCTGAGCTCCACGGAGACACACTCAGGCACGGAGACACACTCAGGAACTGCACTCACCTGGGTCTGCATCTCACACAGGTGGGCCATGAGCTCATCCAGCTGAGCAGCTGCTGAGGTTTTCGGAGGATGTGGTGCTTCCTTTGGCTTTTGGGCCTCACTACAGGGAGAAAAAAAAATCCTAACACATCAAAACTCAGATAAATGTTAAGCCACACATAAAATACCAGAAAATGCAGTTTTACCTATTAACCCCTTACATGTGAGTAAAACTAGAGAAAGAGAGTATTTAAAAATAGGTAGTGACTAAAAATCTGAACAAGGTCTCCCTGCCTTTTGTCTCTATATCTCCGTTCTAGTCATCTCAAAAACCGACCATTGTTCTCAAGTGAATGAAGAAAAGCGCTGGACAGGTAGCTTGGCAGGTCATTGTCCCCCAGTGGTCAGGTGCAAAGCAGCTTCTGAAAAGACCTTTAAGAAGACAATGGCCCAGGGATGCCTGGGTGGCTCAGTCAGTTAAGCATCTGCCTTTGGCTCAGGTCATTATCTCAGGGTCCTGGGACTGAGCCCCGCATGGGGCTCCCTGCAGGGAGCCTGCTTCTCCCTCTCCCACTCCCCCCTGCTTGTGTTTCCTCTCTAGTGGTCTCTCTCTGTCAAATAAATAAATAAAATCTTTAACAAAAAAAAAGAAGACAATGGCCCAATATACATTTTTTATTTGCAAAGCATTATTTTTGAAATTATAAAGTATTACACTTTCTCTCATTGTCAGGTGAAAGATAAAAACTAAGTAAGAATAAAGAGCAAGCAACAGCAAACTAAGGTCCATGGGCCAAATTTGGCCATGCCCGTTCATTTACATACTGCTGCTTTCTTACAGAGTTGGATAGTTCCAACAGAGACCTTGTGGTCCAAGGTCAAAATATTTACTGTCTGCCCTTTACAGAAAAAGACCACTGAGAGAGTTTAGACAATGTACCTGATGTTCGTTTTACAACCATATAATTGTGACTAAATTGATGATTAAAATTTGGACCCAAGAAACAGAATACAGAGTCTATTCAAATACTTGCCCAATTGTTAGTAAATTTTTTTTTAAAGATTTTATTTGTCAGAGAGAGAGAGAGAAAGCACAAGCAGGGGGAGCGGCAGGCAGACAGAGAAACAGACTCACCACTGAGCAGGGAGCCCCGACGAGGCTCGATCCCAGAACCCCGGGATCATGACTTGAGCCAAAGGCAGATGCTTAACCAACTGAGCCACCCAGGCATCCCAGCCAATTGTTAGCAAATTAACTGTGTATGAGAGCACAGAATAAAAGCTCAATAAATTCTGAGAAGTAAATACTGACCATATTCTTCTATTGCTTTAATACGAATTAATCATAAGAAATCTACCCGCTTAAGAAAAAATAAAGCACTGCCAAATAATTCTTGTGAAGAAAAAAAATAAACTGAATTTTCAACCTATTTAGAAATAGCAATGAAAGCACATACACACACACACACCCTTCAAAGTGGAACCAATATATATATTTTTAAAGATTTTATTTATTTATTTATTTGTCAGAGAGAGTGTGCATGCATGTGTGCGGGCACATGAGAAGGGGGAGGGTCAGAGGGAGACAGAGAAGCAGACTCCCTGCTGAGCAAGGAGCCCGATGTGGGACTCGATCCCAGGACCCTGGGATCATGACCTGAGTCAAAGGCAGACTCTTAACCATTTGAGCCACCCAGACGTCCCACCAATATGCTATTAACAGGAAAAAATACAAATGGATTTAAGTGCAATATTGAAAAATAAGAGGCTAGAAGCAAATAAACAAAACATTCAACTCAAGAATCTAAAAAAAAAGAAAACCTAAAATAATTAAACAGAAGAACTAAAAGCGTAAATTATTGAAACAGAAAACAAACAGAAACTGAGGTTTGGGGGAGAATTGTGTAAATTTCAAGTACATAGAAAAATATGGAAAATCACCAAATAAGTTCTAGAAATATCACAGACACTCAATACTAAAACCAGACAAAAAGAGCACAGTGTACGTGTGTACGCGTGTGTGCATGGGTGCATGGGGCGGGGGAGGGAGGGAAGTTCAATAAAAACAGCAGAAATGAGTTTTAAAAACATCCTGGCTAGATAGTGTTATGCCAGTCTTTCAAGTGTGGTTCAACATTAGAAAAAGGATTACTATAATTCATTATACCCAAGAACAGAGAAAAGCTTTACAAACATATTGATAGGTGTTGAAAAGCAGTAGAAAACAAATTCTACCACCATTCCTGTTGTGGAGGATCGAGGAAAAGAAGTTTCGTAACCTGATAAAGTATAAAATCTATAATGAACCTCATATTTAATGTGCAAATACTAAACACATTTCTAATTAAGAGAAGAGCTCCGTGCTCAGCGGTGAGTCTGCTTAAGATTCTCTCCCTCTCCCTCTGCCCCTCCCCCACCTCTCTAAAATAAAATAAAATCTTTAAAAAAGAGAAGGATGAGAAGAACAAGGACCCTACTATCACTGCTGCTCTGCGGTGTCACTGCAGACCGCATTACTGGATGCATTTAAGAATACAAATACGAGATTTATATATTGGAAAGAAAAAGGTAAAACATTCTCATTCCTATTTTCTCTTTTAACTGGATGGTATGATCACTTACCTGGAAAATGCAAGATAAGTGACTGGATAATTATTAGAATGTATAGAAAATACCAGGATGGTTACTAGGCACAAGAATAAAATGAGGGGGTGCCTGGCTGGCTCAGTAGGTAGAGCATGTGACTCTTTTTGTGTTTTTTAAAGAAAGAACATGTGTGTGGGGACATGAGCTGGGGAGGGGGCAGAGGGAGCAGGAAGCATCAGCAGGAGAGAGAGACTCTTAAGCAGACTCCACACTCAGCCTGGAACCCTGTGATCATGACCCTGAGATCATGACCTAAGTGAAATCAAGAGCCAGACACTTAACCCACAGAGCCACCCAGGGGCCCCAGGGCATGTGACTCTTGATACTGGGGTCGTGAGTTCAAGCCCCACACTGGGCATGGAGCCTACTTAAAATTAAAAAAAAAATTAAAAATTAATTTAAAAATAAAAAAAGAATAAAATGAAATAATTAGTATCTTTCCTATAGACCAGTAGTAGCTGATTTGAAAATCCACTGGGAAAAAAGAACATGTTCATAATACCAACAAAAAAACTATAAAATATTAAAGAATCACTCTAACAAGACTTCTATGAAGAGAAACCCACTGGTAGACATACAAGATGCACATAAATCATGATACATAATATGATGTCAGTTTCTCCAGTTAAACTATAAATTCAATGTAATTCATACAGAAATCCTAATAGAATTATTCAAGTTCATTAATAAGTTGATGCTAAAATTCGTGGGCTAAAATACTCAAGATAATTTTGGGGAAAAAAAAAAAGAGATGAAGAAGGAAGATCTGTCCAATAGCTGTGCTTTCCTATAAATTAACAATAAAATTTGTGTGATGTTGGTAAAGAAATGGACAAACAGATCAAAGGAATGGAAGAGAGAGAAAGCCCAGAAAGAGACTCCTGAACCATGAGAATTTTGCATATGCTAAATGTGCCATTTCAAATCATCAGAAATAGACTATTAGACACAAAATGCATGACAACCTATTTGAAACACAATAAATTTAGATCTCTAACAAACTCTACACATGAATAAGTTTTAAATGAATTTAAGACATAAATACGTTTAAACATTAACAAAAAAGAAAATGGAGGACACTTTTTATAATTTGGGGTGATGAAGACTTTCCTAAGAAAGGCATAAACTCTGAAGTGAAGGAAAAAAAAAGAAAAAATATTAATAGGGCCAATCTCAAAAAAATTTAAACATACATAAGTATTTAAAACATAAATAATATCCAAATATTAAAAAGTCTACAAATAAGGCAAGCTAATAGAAACATGGGCTAGGGGATTAAAAGAAGAAAAGCAAGTTTCAGAAAAAGAAATTTGAATTTTTATTACCATATAAAAATATGTTCAATCTCAATCTTTAATATCCAAATTAAATAGTGAGATACCAATTTTTACCCATTAGTCAAAAATCTGAAAGACTGATAACATGCAGTGGTGGCAAAAGTCAGGATTATTTTACACATATACATTTACATACATCATAGGTAGCAATGTAAATTTATTATATCCTTTGCAAGGCAGTATCTATCAATAATTCATATGCATATATCCTGGGATTCAGCAATCTCACTTCCAAGATTCTATCCTACAAGAAAATGAAGATATACATAAAAAGGTATATGTCGATGTTCCTTAAGACAAAAAAGTACAGTCTTTATGAACAAATTAAAAATAAAATAAATGGACATATAGCTAAATAAATTATAGATACATGCTACAGAATACCATGTAGCTGCTAAAAAGAATGCAGGCATAGATTTATATGAATTAAGGAAGACTTTTTTTTTTTTTAAAGATTTTATTTATTTATTTGACAGAGAGACAAAGAGAGAGAGAGAGAGAGAGCGCGCACAGGCGGGGGGGCAGAGGCAGAGGGAGAAGCAGGCTTCCCACTGAGCAAGGAGCCCAATGTGGGACTTGATCCCAGGACCCTGGGATCATGACCTTAGCCAAAGGCAGACGCTTAACCAACTGAGCCACCCAAGCACCCCAAATTAAGGAAGACTTCTAAGATACATTGTTAAGAAAGCAAAGCCCACAACAATATGAAAACTATCCTTCCATTCATGTGAATTTATAAGCACATAAACCTAAGTGTGACTTTGCATACACAAAGGTCTATAAGGAGCCATATCTGACAGCAGTTACCTATGGGGATAGCAATTAATGGTGGTAGGAGGATGCGTTCAAAGGGAGATGGTCTAACTTTTTACTCTGTATATTTCTGAATTCTTAGTTATTTTTACTATTAACAGGTTAAATATAAAGTTAATGTAAGTACAGAAAATTTTAAAGATGCAGAGAGATATAAAGAAAAAATTAAAATCACACTTAATTCTCCTTTTGAGAGGCAATTAATCATTCTGGACATGTTGGCTTAAACCATTATGCCCTTCTATGATTGTGCCTAATTTTGGAAAATTAGAATGATCTTTTTTCGTATTTTGAAGTGTCTTTATGTATTTTCTTATCTAACTTGGCATCCACAGCTAGCACTTTCTGTCCACTCTATGTCAGGCCCTCCATAAAGGGTTTTACACATGTTCTCCTTAAATCCTTATAACAACCTTAAAAGCTAGGTATTCTCACCCCCAGAAGAAAACACTGGGGCTTAGAGAAGTAAAAAGCTTTGCTCTATATAATACAGCTGGTAAGTAACAGAATTTGGGCCCACAGACTGCAAAGCTTATGTCCTCTAGCACCATACTCAACTATCCTCCAAAATGATCTTTAAAGGCTATCCAGCTTTCAAATGTAGAATGTACCATACTTTATTAAACCAACCATTTATCACTAGACACCTAGATTGTTTCTGATTTTCACTGTTATAATACAGTAAATAAATATCTGCACCCATATTTGATTATTTCCAGAGTAAATTTTGAGAAGTGGAATTTGAATCATATAGGTAACTGACTCTGGAGTAATGTTGTAACCAACATTAACTAAGCTTAGCTAACAATCCACCAAACTGACTCTGACACATTCTCTCTCTCTCTCTCTCACACACACACGAACACATGCACGCAAAGCCATAAATAAACCAAATATTGTAAGTCTTCCACTAAATATATTTTCAAAGATGAAAATATAGATGTACTACTTTACTTATTTTTGTGTATTTATCAACCAGCCAAAAGGCAGAAGGAAAATACCTTCCTCTCTTAGGGAAAAAAGACTGTCTTTTGGGTACCACATGTCCCACTACTAACTTATGTTTGAGTATTTAGCTATAAGAAAAAAGTAGGAGGAAGTGGATATCTTCCCCTCCAAAGATAAAAGATTTTGTCTTTTAGGTACAACATGGCCTCCTGTCAGGCATAATTTTTTTTGTCTAATCTAGGAACAAAAACCGTCAGGTATACAAGTGCTTGATTTGGTCCTTGGAGGCTTCCAAGAAAGTGCAGGGGAGCTCCTCACAACACTTTTAAGTCATAATCACGCAGTCATTGCTGCCACAGGCATGTGTCTTGAAAGTACGAAAGGCAACAGGACTGTCGGCACATTCTCTGCTCTGCTTCCCCGTGTAGAATAAATGTAGCTTCTTATATGGGTCTGTACGACCCTAAAAACCTGTCTGTCTCACAGTTAGGGCATCCTTGTGCTTACTCAAAAAAATTGTTTTTGGTTTTTAGCAAGATTCCTAGAGCAGTATGGAAAGAGAAGTAATCATATTTGTGATACCCTAATAGTAACTGAGTCGACAATATAATATTCTAACTAAGAATGGAAAGGCCTTAAAGAGTTGGTGATTACATAACTACAGGAAGTGTTCCTCAAAAGAGAGGAACCTCAAAATCAGAGCTCCTTTGAATTGTACCCTCATGTCTTGACGATGGTAAAAGTGCTCTGCTATGTCATGAGCAACAGTGTAATTCATGAGTCAGAGATTTTAATAATATCCAAATACAAGAGATGCGTTTAAAAGAATACAGACTCCTCACGTGAGGGGCTTCACTGTGCTGGAGTTTTCTCCTATTCATTCTTCTGCAAATGTTTTTATGAATTTTTTCTCCTCATTCTTACCAAAATTATTTTTGTTCATGTGTACATTTCTAAATTATTGTTCATATTGCTACTGATATATAACTACATTAGAAATATTATCACGTCACTATACTCGCAACTAGTATTGAATAGTTTCAAGGTTGAGAGCAACATTCAGTTCACTTAAACAAGACAGAGGAAATTGTGAAAGTGGGATGCGGGAATCTGGTTTCTGAGTCTCAAGCTCTACCTATGCATGGGAGCATTTTCGGCTCTGAGTTACACCAGCCATATGGATTTGTTTCAGTCTATTACATACTGACTAGGCCACCTGGATTTCCTATCAATCTCTCATGCAAATCTTCAGGGCAAGTATCACTCCGTACTTGGGGAGGTGTATCAGTCACGGCCCACTCCAGAAAATGCAAACATACTGGGAGTAAGCCGAAGGAATTTAATCCAGAAATTTGATTACACAGGTGATGGCAGAACTAAACAGAAGATATTGAGGTAACTCAGAGATAAGCCACAGCAGGTAACCATTACGCCAAAGGGACCAAAAAAAAAAAAAAAAAGCAAAGTTACTAAAAGCCAGGGGCCAAGGCAGATAGGCACATGCTGGAATCACAGCGGCTCTGTCTTGCTCCAGCTGAAGCCATAAAGGAGGTGTAGCTTGCTGACCTGGATGACCTGTGGAGAGAGACTAGGGGAAGAAATGTCCTGACTTGCCTTGCCTTTCGCCCTCCAGCTCTCTCTGCACAGTGCCTCCCATTGGTCAAAGCCAGAGAAAGCCAACTAATCCTGGAGCCTGGAAAACCCAACCGACAGGGGTCAGCTCCCCTGGAATACAGAGCAGAGCAAGAAAAGAGAAAGAAATGGGAAAAAGATCAAAGACTTATACATTGGTGTGCCATCAATTGACCACAATGCCAGATGTACAGAAAAATCGCTGTCAGTTGTGCTGGCTTTTATGTTCTGGGTGCCTGTGTTCACTAATATTTCTGTTGAAGTCTTGGTTTCCTAGTTTTTAAAAATCAATATTTACTGCAAGTCTATGTGCACCAGGCACTGTTTTCTTGTTGTTTTGCTTTTATTTTTTTACAAGAAGGATGGACAGGGTGGTCTAGGGGACATCCCACCAGGCCATCTCCTGGAACTGGAATAAACTGGCAATTATATTAATAAACTGGCCTTACTCCCATCGAAGTAGAAAGAGTACTCAGGTGGGAAGTTATAAAAAGACTTCATGATAACACAGGTCCTTCCCTTATTTGGCATCATGTGTGCGCTCCTGGCTGCAATTCTAGAACCAAATAAGGTGTGGTGTGGTACTCTTTACCACACATGAGCCTTTGCTGTCTTGTTTCCCTTTTAATTTCTTAAGCCCTTCCATTTGTTTCCCAGAAAGCTGATTTTTTTTTTTTTTTAAATGACAAGCACTACCTGAAGAGAGAACAAGAAAAGCAGCCTTGGCCAGAAGAAATGATTTAGTAAGTGGGTCTGTTTCAGTATGTAATGTTTTTAAAAGGAAACCCCCTTCCTTGGCTAAATAAATCTTGAGCAAATATAGAAAGAAGTACAGATTCATTAGAAGTACACATTCAGTAGTATGCTGCAGAGACCCTCTCGTCTTGGTTTGATCCTAATCCTAGCTCTGGTTTTGTTGGCATCTTGCTGAAATTTCATTAGGTACTTCCTGTTCCATGATCTGGAACATGCTATTTAGAGTAGCCCAGCCAAAACATGTGTGGTGACTCAAACTATTTACACTTTTCTCAGGTGGTGAAGGAAATAGCAGAGCCCACCAGCCCAGACAACCCATCTAGAAGCCACGTACCCTGAGAAACTGCCAAGTGAGTTTGGCAGAATTCCACCTCTGTTCAAACACTGGGGAAGAGGAGGAGTGACTTAGCAGGAGTTCTAATAATGAACACACGCAAAAGCATCCAAACCCAGATTGATAAAATTATCTAATAACTTTAATTTTTTTAAGTATTTAATAAAAAACATACCTGTAGACATTGTGCTCCTGGATATGGGTAGTATACACGAGCTGCACCTAAGACATGTAAGCGACAGAGAAGAGCAGAGAATGAGTGTCTGTTAGGAGAATGTTGGCACTCATCTACACCCAGAATTAGGGGATGTTTTTAGCTTCTAAACGGGACTGGTAACTAGCGTATCTCTGAGATCTTTCACAAGGGAGAGGAAAAACAGCCATCCCACAGCAAAAGGCCACGTTCTAAGCAAATAATAATGTCCCTCTCCCTGCCCCCAAAGCACTGAAATCGAGAAGTTGATCGTACTCACATAGGAACCACAGAACAAACAAAATGAATCAGAACAAAGCTCTTTAACTAGACAGGATGGTGTCTAGGGGAAGACTATAACACAACTAAATTTAACATACAAAAACAATAATAATAATGTGTGTCTCTAAACGGTAGTTGCCTAGCAACTCACTCATTTATTGAACAAATATTTATTGAATACCTGTCATGTGCCAGGGCCAGGGATGCAGCAGTCAAAAAACAAAACTAAACGAACAAACAAAAATTGTCTACCCTGACCTTACATTATGGTGGTGAGAAACAGGTAATAAAAACATTAATAAGAAAAAGAATAAATCCATTAATATGTAAAACTCATCAGGAGGTGGGAGATGAGAAATGGGGGAGAGATGGCAATTAAAAATATATTGATCAGGGAAGGACTCACTGAGAAGGGGACACTTGAGTGAGGATTCACAGAAGGTAAGGGAAGTAAGCAGATATCAGGGGGAACATGGTTCAGGGGGCCAGCACCCTGGAGCATCTGTGGAACAGAAAAGAGGCTGGGGTGGCCTGCACAGTGAACTGGTGAGACAGGGATGGGAGTAAAAGAGGCCAGATCAAGCAGGTAGGGTGACCATATAATTTATTGTTCAAACTGGGATGTTCTTGAAAGTGAACGAGGGGAAGGTACCAAAAATAATTAATACTCTATAATTTTTAAAATATATATTTATTGACCAAAAGCTTGGTTTTATTGTATTGATGGACCTACAAAATAATTGTTGAAAACTTATTTTCAAAATAAAATTTTCTAGAATATTTTAAAATGACACATAGCTAAAAACATTAATTTCTTTTAAGATTTATTTATTTACTTGAGAAAGAAAGTGCACGCATGCAGGGGAGGGGCAGAGGGAGAAAGAGAGAGAATCTCAAGCAGACTCCCCACTGAGTGCAGAGTCTGACTTGAGGCTTGATCTCATGATCCTGAGATCATGACCTGAGCCAAAATCAAGAGTCAGATGCTTAACCAACTGAGCTACCCAGTCGCCCCAAACATTAACTAAAAAAAAAAAAACCAACAAAAATACTTTTATATTATTTGAATATTTTTAAACAGCACAGTAAATAATTACTCTTGATATAGATTCATATCCCTTAATTGGTTACCTAGCCATTGTTGCCTCTAACATTGTGATGTGGAAATTTTTCTGAAAGATGTCTTTTTTTAATCTGATCTTATTATTTTCATATTTTTAATAAAATTGCAAACTTCCGCAGAGCTGATTTTATAATTAATATATTTTGAAGTTGTTGACACTTTTAATTGATGCTTCTCTATAAACCATAATTTTTTCAATTAAGCAAAGGCTCCCACTCAGCTGCTGTTGATCCTCTAAATTCAGGGCATATTCTGCTAAATGGAGAATATCCTCAATTGTTTCCCATATTAAAATGTATAAATATTTCTGCCCCAATATTTTCACAGGTGCTGTATTTCTGCCTCCATCCGGAGTACCTTTCTTTAGTAATGTTTTTACAAGATGAGCTCTTAAGTTGTCTCTATTCAAGATTCTTTTTAACATGTTGCCAAATGTAGATACTGCAAAATCATAGGCCTTCACAATTCCATCCCATTCTGGTGGAGAATATAAATTTATCCAATTAAAATTAGAAACTCCACCAAAGGCAAGATTTTTCCAAAGCACGATTTTCAAATTAGGTAATTAAACCATTTGAGCTCTCATCTTTTAACTTGTTCAATTCCTCCCCAGCTTTTGTCAAGAGACATTTGAGCCCTTTCCTTTTTGCAAGCTTTGTTTTACATAATTGCAACTTGCTAAAAGCTTCAAAAGCTGAATTTCCATGCTACATTCACTGAATAATTTGATTAAATATTTCTGACTGATCTTGCACATAATGTAACCTATATTTAAGTTGCTTTACAAAGCATTTTTTCAAAGGCTCAGGCATTTCTAAAACCTGATGACAGGCAACACAGAAAAGCATATGCAACCATACTGAAATGTTTCTGTATTCAACATCAGCTTCTGTCACAAGAGCTTTGTAGATGAGTTATACATGTACTGTGCTTATGTGTAAATATATATTTGTAAATTTTGACATTTGCAGTTTCTAGTTTGATTGATGGAATCCTGCAGCTTCTTTGGATGCAGTCATGAACTTTGTGTACATCACAACCAATTCTAGGCACGTTTCTGCTTCATAGGTTTTTAAGTCTGTAAAGAACATTTTTTTTATCATAAATCTGTGCTCCACCAAAATTTATATTCATATTACCACCAAAAAAAAAACCACCCACTTTTTCTTCAATGTTGAACTTCTCAACTAAATTTACAATAGCATTAACAATATCGGATGTTTCAATTCTTTTTGACAGAAGAATGAATTTCCAAGTACTTTACTTCGATCCTTTGGATTGGATAAAAAAACGAAAGCTTTTGGAATTAACAAATGTCCTGACTGAGGTGGCACTGATATAAAGCTGACATTATTTGGTGGTTTACAAAGGGCATCAACTCAATCATCACGTTTACACTTTAGTTACAAGCACAAGATAACTTGAAACTGACAATGAGCAAAACCAATTTAGAGGCGTCACTTGACCCAAATGGAAAGGTGTGCTTCGCCATGACATGTAGACACACCTCCTGCAGTTGTACATGTTAAATCATTGGGCACACTCTTCTTAAACTATTAACTTCTGAAGTAGAGGCTGATGCTTCTTCCCCATACCTGTGTTTTCCTGTCTTCCAAGGGGGCAGTAATCTACTTGCCTCCAGGGTGGCCAGGAAATGTTGGCAAATATTTGGGGCAAATTACACATCCCCCATCAATTTCTTGAGAAAATTAAACATGTAATTTTGGATTTGGTTTTGGTTTGAGCCAAATGCTGCTCAAAGCATCGAATGCAAAAATAAAAACATTGCCAAATAATGAAATAAATAGCTACAGCTTTACATATACCATTAAGGCCAAAACTGCTTTACCGAGAACTTTTAGATTATGCTACACTCAATGGCAAGAATGCTTGGCCTCTATTTCCTAAACATAATTTGTATGACATTAAGCCAAAGTTTCCCATGTTTTTTTCTGATCCTGAGGAGGCTCTATGTACCTCATAAGCACGAGTGGTGGTATACCAAGTGGCCATCTGGGGGAAAAGCCTCGAAAGTTTTCCTGCCACCACCTAACACCAGAGGAGTTGGTTGTTCCTGACTGATTGTGCTTAAGCTCTTAGCTTTAACAATCAGCACTCTGCATATTATCCCTGAAAGGGTGCTTACCGGTTAGGATTTGTCTGAACAGGATCAGGGAAAGAAGAGATGAGTTATCATTAGCCATCTTTGGATTTAGCCATAATAAAGTTAGAATTCTGTTCACTGAATATATTTCACATGCTACTAGACGAGACGTTGGAAGAAGCCAGAAGAACCAAATGGAGGTCTATCAACCCAACCTGGTTTACGTTAGTGGAAATGCTAACAAGAAAACTTCATAAAATATGGAAAATCTATGGTAAATGGCAAAGCCAATAACTGAATGTTGAGAAAAGAAGCAAAAACCCAGGGCTTTTCCAAGTGAACAAGGACATTCAGTCACGCCACTAAGGTCAGTGTAAAGACCATGGCTTTTACTTCAATTGGAGATGGAAATTCACAGTGGGATTCTGAGTAGAGGAATGATGAGATCTGATTTAAGTTTTACGGGATCACTTTGGCTGCTACTCTGAAAATAAAATGCAGGGGGCAAGTATAGCAAACCAGCTAAGAGCCTGTGGCTGTGATCTTGCCTTGAGGAGAAAAGACAATAGCATCCTAGGAGGGAAATAAATGTGCATCCTTAAAACTATATATATGAAAAAAAAAACAAAACTGTATATATGTAGCTGAAGGGAAGAACAGTTAAAGGGGGAAAGAAACACAGGCTCAAATTTTAGGGCCATGCAACCAGGAGTTCATACCAAGGGCGCAAGGATGAATCAGAATACTGTTCAAAACACTGCATATGAAGAGTATCTACTTAATTCCTCTTAAACTAATGCCATTTTCATCAAGCAACTTCCTCATTATAAAGTAGATTCATGTAGACTTACCAACAGGAAGGGAATATGCGAATCAGCAAATACTGTTCTCCGTTGTACTTGATGGTTTTGACTCTAACCAGAAATTAATAAATTGGATTTCTGGGTTTTTCTTATATACCATCTCTTATGAGTATAGCTTGTTTGTGTCGGTTCCCTAGAGTGCCATCACCTGTAGGTGTACTACTAATTGGGTTTCCTAATAATTCAACAGAAAATAAGACCCGGAAAGTTGTGACTTTAAAAAGTCACCCTGAAAAGACTTGTCTGAGCTGCCACTCGGCCTTGCCCAGGTGACCCCCAGTCTTGGTGAGTGCCATTCCAGTCAAACTGCAACATGCAGCTCTGATGCCCAGACAGTCCTACCAGAAGAGTCTGAGTAAAATAGGGAATACTGTGTTACCATGCCCTCATTAGAAAAAATTCAGTTCTCAAAGGCTTATTCTTCTATGATGATTTTCTCAATTCTCATCCTTTCCAAAAATAGTCACCTTCAAGTTTTTCATAAGGGATTTTTCTTTCTCTTTCCTGGATACACGATTCTCCCTTCATATCATTTTATGTGAGATACAATTAATTTTCAGAAAGGCACTCAAACATGTATATTCAAGGTACTGCAATAAATGAAAAGTTACCGGCAAGGGACTTGCATCATTCTGAACAGAAGGGGTCTCTGAAGTCTTAGCAAGGTTACTCTCCTTTCTGGAGTGCTGATCCAGGGAAAGAGGAGCTGGGTTGGAGGATTCATCACTGTCTTGGAGGGTGGAGCGCTCCAGTTCCTCCAATAAGGCATCTGTATCATAAGATATGAGAGAATCATAATACAGAACATGGGATGATTCCTCTTCTGGGATGATTTCCTCCTTAAATATCGCTCCTGTGCCTCCATTCACCTCCTTCTTCTCTTGGGTTAAGGCTATCTTCAAATATCTTCCCTTACTCTTTATTTTACTTCAAGAATGTGGTCTATTCTCCCAGAGGATGTTTAATGCCTCCACATACTGTGACCTATTTCCTATGGTTGCATCCAATTTCACAGCATCACTCAAGCATTTGATTTCTTATATTGCAGGGTATTAATTTTTATCATTCATGAAGGGTGGGTTGTCCACAAAGATCCCCAATTAGAAAAAAAGTAAATCCTATATATTTTTCCTATCAGAAAAGTGTAAGTAATCACATTTTTTTCTAAATGTACCAAGACAGTAATGCTTCATTTTATTTTTTTATTTTATTGTTATGTTAATCACCATATTACATCATTAGTTTTTTTTAAATTTTTTATTGTTATGTTAATCACCATATATTACATAATTTGTTTTGGTGTAGTGTTCCATGATTCATTGTTTGCATATAACACCCAGTGCTCCATTCAATACGTGCCCTCCTTAATACCCACCACCAGGCTAACCCATTCCCCCACCCCCGTCCCCTCTAGAACCCTCAGTTTGTTTCTCAGAGTCCATAGTCTCTCATGGTTCACCTCCCCCTCCGATTCCCCCCTTCATTTTTCCCTTCCTGCTATATTCTTCTTTTTTTTTTTAACATATAATGTATTATTTGTTTCAGAGGTACAGGTCTGTGATTCAACAGTCTTGCACAATTCACAGTGCTCACCATAGCACATACCCTCCCCAACATCTATCACCCAGCCACCCCATCCCTCCCACCCCCCACTACCGCTGGAGTGGTGGGGAGTAATGCTTATTCTTAACCTGATTATTTTTTTCTTATATCCCAAGCACGTAACAAAATTTTCAAAACAAAGTAGAAGTGTTCTGTCTTTTAGGGCATATAGGGTAAAAAAAAGGGGGGGGGGATCAAGGAGAAAATAGATATTGTGAAATCAAGCAAGAAGATGTTGCAATCCAAATCTTGAGATTTGTTTCTCCTGTAGTTTTCTTGGAAAAAACCAATGCACTTTACAAGTATCACACTACCACTTTTCTGTTATGATGAAATTAATAATAATAAAAATTTACACATTACAGGCACTATGCTTAGGAATTTATATATTTAATTTAGTCACCCTAATGCTTTAAGGCAAGTGATATTATTGTCCTTATCTTGTAGATCAAGAAAGAGACTGGGGCGCCTGAGTGGCTCAATTGGCTAAGCATCCAACTCTTGATTTCGGCTCAGATCAGGATTTCGTTGTGGGATTGAGCCCCGCGGAGCCTGCTTAAGATTCTCTCTCTCCCTCTTCCTCTGCCCCTACCTCCCTCCTCCCTCTAAAAAAAAAAGAAAAGAAAAGAAGAAAGAAAAAAAGTAGCATCACTGCTACTAATGCAGATCCTATCTGATCCTGGGCTATCTGATCCCAGCCCCTGCACTAACTTCATGTCAAAAATTCCGGTCCCCATCTTCATGTGGATTCTCAGGATCATCTTGGCATGATATGCTCTTCTCTGAAGCCACTTCCTCATCTACATAATGAAGCAATTCTATTACAAATTTTTTCAAATTGTGGGTTGAGACCCATTAGTGGATCTCTAATTGGATTTTTTACCACAGGTCATGATTTTTAAGTTTGCAAAACAGTGGATTCTATTATTTGACATTATTTGATTTCTGCAGATGAAGGGCTATAGGGAAATATTCACCAATGAACATGACATTATCTGATATTGCTTTAAAATAATCCAGGAGTGTAAGGAATGGGTGGGTGTATTAATGAAATAAGATTGGTCAAGAGTTGATGACTGTTTAAGCTGGTTGATGGGTATACTAGACTTTATTAAACTATTTTCTTTACTTTTGTATATTTTAAAATTCCTCATAATAAAAGGTTTTTAAAAAGAGAGAGAAAACTAATGTAGAAAGAGAAAGAAAAACTTGTTTTCTCATAACTTTATTAGCCAGATTGAATGCCAAACTTCTGGGTTCCCAATTTTTGTTCTGTACCCCTCTATTAAGATATAGCCCTTTTCTATTTTCTAAGCTTTGCTCCAATCAGAAATCATGGATCTTCTTGTATTCAAAATAAAAAGACATTTACAGTAAAGATTAGGGGAGAGGGGAGACCCTCTGTAAGAGAAGCAAACCATATCTCTAAGAGGAGAAGGTTACCCTTAGACGCACCAGTGAACCAAAGTTTAGTGAAACTCTCCCCTCTGAGTCATGAGTTAAGAGGCTTTTCTCTTCCTGTTTCCTAGGAGTGCACATAACACCAACACTCAAGATTATCTTGCCTTCTGCCAAATTCCGTAATTTGCAGATGACTAATTTCAGTATGACAAATGTGGGATTATAAGGGGTGGAGGGAAATATTATACGGAAAACTCTGTAGTCCTTCCCTATAGCCCTTCATCTGCAGAAATCCGATAATGTCAACAGTAACATGAAAGGAATAAAGTGAGGTCTCTTGGGGGATCTCACTGGATTGGAATGATTTCATTCAGAGCTAGAGTCTGCTCCTGGTTCTCCTTTATCTAGCATCCCCAAGTAATGAAGGTTTAGGTAAAATCTGCTGGGTGGAAACAAACCATCAACGTTGGAGGAAGTACTACAAAAAGGAAATATCCGCCTGCCTTTGCTGACATGTCTTGCACCCTATTTCTCTGCAGCAGGGAAGAAAGACCCACCCTAAGTCTTTTGGGTAGTTACTGAGATGCTGACAATCTGAAGAAACAGCTGAGGTTTAGCCACCCAGATAGATTATATGAATGTTACCTTCCAGGAGGCTTGGTACTTTCTACATTTCTGCACCATATTTCTCTACCATTCATCCTGCTCAAGTAGTGCAAAACTGTGCAAATCTAATTTTTATTTTTTTACTTATCTGGGTTGTTCTATTGTTTGGAACTCCTGAGCCAATGCACTGCTAAAATAGGAGATTGCCTTGTAGCTTAATCAGTTTTGGTGTCAGGGGCACCTGAGAGTGATATTGAACACATTTATTTTTTTTCTTAGTTATCTCATTGGAAAAAAAAAGTGGACAATACTTATTTCAGAGAGTTGCTTCAGACACTAACATGATTAATATATGTAAAAATGTCAAGTTTTAGTTTAAGTCACTAAATACGTATTACTTCCCTTTTGAATTACCTGCATGAAAGCATTAGGTATTGCTAAAATAAGAAAGAAGGGCTAGATTCTAGTGCGCTGGACTTTGAACTCAGGCAGAAATGTGAACTTCCCCAATTCTCACACAGAGTAAGAATCTGGACTCTACTCCAAGTCCAAAACACATTCTACCCCAAGCATCAAAATAGACTTTGCCTCCAAAACAGTTCAATATTTATTAAATAACACTTTTCCCTCTTCATTAACATCTCTTCCCTCCTGTAATTTGCCTATCTTCCTTTCTCTGCTCCTCCAGCCCTCAAATCACACTTTTGACATACCCCAAACATACAAAAACCCAGAACATTGTGGAATTAATACAGCTTGGAAATTGAATAAAAGGTTAGTGACTCAGTATTAGTAAGGATGCCAGCAACAAAAGTCAGCAAAGGATAAGGAATGAATCCCAAGAATGACAAACCTTCCATTACTCCAAAGATTGGAAATCAGGGATCTGTCTGAGCAATGTGGCCAATTGTTTCACTGCTGGTTTTAATTGTTTGAAATGGAAAGAGTATCATATTTGCAGGCCACAGTAATCCGTTCCTTCAGAATTCCTCTGAATAAAAAGCTTAGCAACAGAATCACTGGAGTTTTAGCACTAATTCTCCATGATTTAATACTAAACCATGGAACAAATGAAACTACCCTGGCCTTTGTCCAACGCTTACAGATGTCTCATTCTTGTTCTTCTATTCCATTTCTTCTCCTTATAACACCGCCTTTGTCCCTCTCCCTTCTTTTTTTTTTTCTTCCTAAATCACAAATCTGCAGGTGCCAACTGTGTGACCACCCTATGACCTGCAACAGCCCCCAAGAAGCAAATATTCATAATAAAATGACAATCTCAATCACAATTCGGTCCAAACGTATTTGTGCATAGTTTACCCTGGTGAGCACCACACTCTCAGCCTATTTGTGCCACTGAAAAGAGTGAACCTGTAGTTCCCCAAAACAATCATAGTTCCTCATGCTTCACTCTTGGTTGGGCTGAGGTCATGAGAGAAGTGGAAACAAAATCTTCCAGCACCACCCTCCCTCTGGCTAGAAGTACACCCCACCACAGAGATGGCAGCCAAGTCTTCATTCCCTCAGTTTCTCCTCCAAGAAGGTCCTCACTCACCCAACTCTTCCATTGTCACACACCCAAGATGCTCTGGTCCCACAGGTTGTGAGGAACTGCTTTGGCATGTGCTGAAGAAGAGGACCGCAAAGGAACTGAATGAGACAGCGTGAAGCAGCCTCTATAACCCTTTTTGGTTCCTGTATTTGCTTAGCACTTCCTTTCTTTTGATTTGGTGAGTTTCTTTTTTTTTTTCTTTCTTTCTTTCTTTTTTTCTTTCTTTCTTTCATTTCGATGTTAGTTTTGAAAATGGGACATAGAAAGGTGGGTAGTGGGATTTGAATTCTGTTATTCTGTTAGTGCATTGGTGAGGGTGAGAAAGATTCAAAATTAACTTTAAAAAATTGGGCACCTACTATGCACCAGGATTCATCTTGAATTCATGGGATGGCAGATTTGCACTTGTGTTTTTTCCCAGTGTGGGTATCCCACCGTGACTGTGCATCAGAAAACCTGTATGTGTGTGAATGTGTGTATGTGTGTGTGTGCGTGTGTGTGTAAAGCTGATGACCATGGAAGTGGTTGCCTTCATAAAATTTCCATCAGAGTTAACCAGCACCCAATTCATTCTGCTGTCTCTCTTTACTTAATGATCCAGAAATTATGCTTACCTCCTTTCCTGAATAGACTGTAAATCCATTAAAAGCAGGGCAGAGTAGCAGTCACATTTGGATTTTCAGGGTTATTTCTGCGGTCCAAAACACAAACAACTATAGTGATCATAAAGAATGAAACTGGAAGGCAAGACACAAGGTGTTAAGCTGCAGATGCCTCAGGGAAGCACAATTCCTGCCTAGTTATGTTGCCTAAGAGCAGTTTCTCTGAAAAGGGACTCTGAGATTAACTTTCACCTTTTCTACCACTGTGATTTTATTCACCTTGAATTAAATAAAACATTTACAAAAGGCTTACTGTGAGAAAGCAGTATGTAAAGAACTGTAATTATGGCTCGGTGAAACATAATATTATCTCCATTTTTACCAGTGGTGAAATAGATTCAAGGAATAGTAACTTGTTAAAGATAACAGAATTATAGGTAGCTTTACTATTTACTATAATCCAGATTTAGTTTCAATCCCTGTGATTTTTCCTCTGCAATACGTGGTCTTTTTTTAGGGTGATGTAACGGAATCATTCATTCTCCCATTCCATTGTGATGCTAAGATTTTTTTTCTTTAATAAAAAGGAGATTCCCACTCTGCATTACTTTGAGCAGCCATTGGATGTCAGTGCTGTTCCAAAAGTCTGTTCCAAAAATCCAAATGGGTTTGAAAAAATTCCCATCCACACTAATCCATAGTTTTTACAACTGAAATGCCACTAGTCCTATGAAAGTGCAGAACATTTGATAGCGAATATAAAACATTTGCCTAATCTATGGTGGTAACTGAGCCAAAACACCGAGAGGAAAAATGCACTTCAGCACTTGGCTTGCAAATATTAGACTCTCTCTGTAGGTTAAATGAATGATTAATGTGAAATTTAGAATTGGATCCCTAGATCTTGTTTCCATCCGCTTTCTGGGGGGGGCGGGGAGGGTAGGGGCACACGGGGGGTTAACCCCAGCAGCTTTATTTTCCAGGGGTAAGAACCGTTCTTTCAAATTGCTCCTTGATTATAGTGCATGAAAGGAAGAAAGGAAGGAATGCTGGAGGCCCACTGCTGTCACTGAATGCAACTTGGAAAACAAATGGAAACTCCCATTTGACGCATTAGGATAATTTAGTTGCACGCGCTAGTGGGCAGAAAAGTAGTTTCTGACAAAGCTGCTATTCTAACTGTGCTTCCTGTGCAGCAGAAACATTCAAAACCACAGAAGCCAAGTGGCTTCGAGGCAGGGAGCACGCAGGAGGCCTTCGGTTTCTGAGTAGGTCACAGAATCACACTAACAACCCTTCCCCTTTCCCTGCAGCCCAGGGACCACAGCCAAGCAGACGACGCCAGCTCCTTGGCGCCGAAAACATCTAGTAGAACAGCAACTCTACAATTCTTTCCAGACTTTTATTAAGAACCAAAGGAGTGCTGAGAACTGTGCTACACCCCGAGCACCCGACGGATCCAGATTCAGTCCCTGACCTCCGGGAGCTCACAGATTAGGGAGTCACACACAGGATGACGAGGCGAATACCGCAGGCATGAACGCTAAGCGGTGCGAAGTAACCAAACTAAGGGCTACTAACGTGGCCACCCAAGAAATGTTTCGCCAACACCAACTTAAAAGTCAGGAAAACCATCCCAAGCTATCCCAACCAGCAACTAGCTCGCCATTTGTACTCAGATCTGTGCGGGCGTCGCGGCCTAACCCGGAAATACTACCTCCCTGAAGGAGCAAATGCCGACCGCAGAAAGAGTAAACTACCTTTCCCATTGTGCATCAGTCAAAAACCTCCCAGCATCCTCTCCGCCTCTGGTTTCTCATCTTTAAAGCTCAGGATACTTAGGACTTCATTTCCCAAGATGCCTTTTGACAAGTTAGTTTTGCGCATGCGCCAAGAGGAGGGCCCTCCTTGCCCTCACGACCCCGCCTCTGTTCTACCGCCGCCATTTTTTCAGAGACTTTCATCCGGCAGTCGACGGGGTTTTTTTTCTTAAAGGAGAAGCGACAACTCAAAAAATTTCCCCCTTCTTCCCGCAAGACCTGGCGGCGCTGGGGACAGAAAGGTCACAGACAGGAAAGTGGGATCTGGGTGGAGGCAGAAGAACGCCAAGGCTACTTCCGCGGCTTAAGGAAGAAGGATAGAAAGAGCCCTGTGGCATTAGCGGCTCCTTAGGGAGGCAGGTGCGCGCGCAGCCAGTCCAGGGTGCGCGCGAGGCGGGGAAAAAGGTGCGTTTTCTTTCCACCAATCTCCTCGCGGGACCTGCTCCTCCCACTGCTCCTAGCGCGCGTTGAGCTCGTGGCGCGGGGGGTGGGGGTGGAGGAAGGTCACTTTAGGATTGTCGCGAGACGCAGCCGTTTAACGGTGAGAACGGGTGCGCGGGGAAGGAAACCTCGCGCGCTCCCTTAGAGCCGTTTCCTGATTGGTCGAAGGAAGGGGTGGGGGAGGGAACCCGGGACGTCGCTGCGTGAGAGACCACGAGGGGCAGGGCGAAGAAGCCGTCCCTCCTCTCTGATTGGTCCGCTGAACGTCTGTGGCGAGCGCGCGCGCGCCGCCAGCGGTAGCGGGCCTTGAGTGGCAGGGGGCGGGGGGGGCGCCCTCGGAGCCGGGCAGAGGGGAGGGGGGGGAAAGAGGAGCGCAGAGTGAGATTGAGCCGGACGCTCCGGGAGGCGAAGGGGGCGGGGGGAGCAGCGCCGCGGCCGCCGCCGCCTCCGCCTCCGCCGCCTGGGACGAGGGGGTGGGGGACGGACGAGCCCCGATGCCGGGGGAGACGGAAGAGCCGAGACCCCCGGAGCAGCAGGACCAGGAAGGGGGAGAGGCGGCGGCGGCCAAGGCGGCTCCAGAGGAGCCCCAACAACGGCCCCCTGAGGCGGCGGCGGCGGCGGCGCCTGCGGGGACCACTAGCAGCCGCGTGCTGAGGGGAGGTCGGGACCGGGGCCGGGCCGCTGCGGCCGCCGCCGCCGCCGCTGTGTCTCGCCGGAGGAAGGCCGAGTATCCCCGCCGGCGGAGGAGCAGCCCCAGCGCCAGGCCTCCCGATGCCCCAGGGCAGCAGTCCCAGGCCGCGAAGCCCCCGTCTCCAGCTCAGGGCAAGAAGAGTCCGCGACTCCTGTGAGTAACGCAGTCTTTCAGGCGGTGGGAAAGACCCCCCTCTGTCCGCACGCAACCCTCTCGGCTCCCGTAGCGCCCACTCCACGTGACATCCTGCCTGCTCTGCCCCCTGCCGCTCGCACGCCAGATGTCACGCCGCTCCCCTGCTCCTGTCTTGTCGCTGCTCTTTGGCCCTCCCCCCGTGTCCTCTGACTGTGGGGCCACTTCCCCTCTCCCTGAAGTCGTTCTTGGTGGGATACACCTCTTTCGCTCCTTAGTGACCGTATTCTTTCCTGCCGCCGCAGGCTTCGCCCGCACTCTGGCATCTGCACTCCCTTTGTCAGCCTGTCCCTTCCCCTCGTACGGCGGCTCTCCGGTATTACATCACATCCCCATTAGGAAATCAACAACACCATCCTGGCCTTCAAAAGTGTGTGTCTCCCTCCCACCCCCCATTAAGTAGCTCAAGGGCTAGTTGTACTCGTAGCTTCATATAGCTTTTTCCACTCTGCTAAATTTTCACATCACGTTTCACCTGTTCTAGAAATCTGGTACTTAGTGTAAAACGTAGCTCTGCCAATTTTAAGTGTAGTCGTTCATACAACAGGATTAGCTGGGTATTTTTTAGTGTTTTTTTGTCTTTTTAGTTTTTGCTTGTCTGCTTGTGCTTATGTTTTAATGTAGGAACTTCGTTCTTAAAACTTAGGCTACTCTGAAAGGAATTACTTTATTACGTAGAGATAATGGAGGGACTAGGAACATACATATTTTATTTTATTTATTTACTTTTTAAAGATTTTATTTTTATTTATTCATGAGAGACAGAGAGAGAGAGGGATAGAGAGAAGCAGAGGGAGAAGCAGGCTCCCAAGGAGCAGGGAGCCCCATGCGGGACTTGATCCCAGGGCCCTGGGATCACGACCTGAGCTGAAGGCAGACGCTCAACCATCTGAGCCCCCCAGGCGCCCAGGAACATACATACATATTTTAAATTGTTAGTATTAAAATGTTCCTCTGTTGAAAATACTGAAGTGCATGTGTTTGTGAATTGTAGAAATTAATCATATTAGTCATTGAATTCGTTACTGAAAACATCGTTTGTGTCTTTTGATTTTCAAGTGAAAAAAATTGATAAAAGGACAAATTGGGGTGGGGGAATCACAGTTTTAAGGGTCCCCTCCCATAGAGATTATGCCAAGATTTGGCTTATACCAAATTTAAAACTTGAAACACTCCTGTTCCAAAGTTAAGAATTAAGTCTGTGACTTGCTTGCCTTAGAAGAAGAGAAAATTCAAAGGTACCATATTGCAGTATTAGATGTGCTTCAAATTTTTGAATGTTATTGAAGTTAATATAATTTAGAGAATTTATTGTGTGCCTACAGTTCTGTGGACAACAAAGATCTGTACTTACAAATCACTTGGCTGCAATTAGGATTCTAATTGCTATAGATGAATTTCACAGTCACAAAAATTTTAAGATTCTATATTTCATTTTACCAATTTGAAAAGAGCTGTCATTACCCTTACTTGGATTAAATTCCTTGAACAAATTTGTTAAACTGTATATGCCTTAGTTTCATTATCTGTAGGAAATAATGTTAATCCTTATGAGATGAATTAGTGAGAATTAAATATAGCATGTGAAGCACTTAACAAAGCCTGGCACGTAGTACATACAATATTTGTTAAAAATTATTGTTTTGAGTGGTAATGGAATGATAGAGGTATAAGTGGTGTGTAGCGATTTTCATGTAAACGCTGCAGAATTTTTTCATTTATTTCTATTGCCATACCTGGGAAGGTTAATAACAATGTATTTTTTAAATGCCCTTCCATCCTCATCTACCCATTTGAGAGTTAAATATACCTAGGTTTCCTTGCCACATTTCCCTCCCACTGTTCTACCAGTTTTACTTATAGAAATGATATTTTAAGATAATGACACCTAGTGTGGTAGTTTTTTCCACTTCATGTTTTGTGGGTTTTTTTTACTAACTCTTGGCAAAAAAGTACTTATGAGTTTTTATTTCTACAATATAAATGTTAAAACAGTTGAACTTGGATGAAGATGACTTAATTAAATCCCTTCAATTTTTTCTCCATGTTATTCCCTGTGGGGAGAGAAATATAGTCTTAATTCTTAGTGTCCCTCCCTCTCACATCCAATATCATGAAAGATAGTAGTGTTCTTTTGCCTTTTCTTAGCCTCAGAACTGTCTCTTTATTATGTATTTTAAGTTACACAGTTTTGATCAGATTGTTAAAATAAATTTTAAGTGATAGTTTATTTGTTACACATTTTTAATTTACTGCATGCCCTGGAAATCATGATTGAGCAGTAACTGGGCCTGGTGCTGTTGTGTGATAGGTTTTATAAAGGTAAATGAGACATGGCCCTAGTCTTCAAGGACCTTGCAGTATGAGGGGAAGATGAATTGATTAGTGGAGGTTTGTCAAATGTACGCATGGTTTACAGATTTTCAGAGTGATAAACTTTAAGTAAGAAATTTAATACTTTAAGACATTTCATGAGATTTTGAGTATCAGTTTACTGAGTCTTGGTCAAGTACCTTCTGACCTGTATATTCCTAACAACATGTGACCCTTTTAAAAAAGGAAGTAAGAGATTTATCTCTATCTTAATTACTTGTTCTATTCAGGTTCTTTTAGCATATCCCACCATTTCCTCCTATAAGTTCTCAGTAATGGCTGTTTCACCTACATTTGTTTCTCTTGATTGAAGAGACAGCAAAATGTACAGTAGTTTAAAAGGTCAGTAAATACAGAAATTTGGATTGATTGAAACCTCTTTCTGCTAGAAGGCAAAGTAGTGCAGTGGAAAAAGCATTGGACTGTATAGTCAGAAAGTTTCAGGTCTCAGCTTTCTACTAAATGAGTGACCCCAGGCAAGTCACTTAAGTTCTTTAAATCTGTGTCTTTATCTATAACTGGTAATTTATGATTTGTTACAAGCATAAATGTGTATAAATGATAATTAAGTTACAATTTTTATATACATTTATGTTTATAACATTTTCATTTGCATTGAAACATTGAAAAGTTAATGAAAAGAGCAGGAAATCCTTGTGAAAGGAAATAATTTTTTAGTGCAGTTTGCTCAAGAGAAAGGCATAAAGTTAAATGCTAAAATAATTTTAAAATAAAACTTAAAGCCAGTTACAAGGAAAGAAACCAAATTTGAAGAAAGGTTATATCTATCAGTACTACTTAAGAATTAGGCTCATCATTTACTGTATTTTCGTCCATAAACTCGAGTTCAGATTCTTATATTTTATTTATTTATTTTTAAAGATTTTATTTATTTATTTCACAGAGAGATAGCAAGAGCAGAAACACAAGCAGTGGGAGTGGGAGAGGGAGAAGCAGGCTTCGTGCCGAGCAGGGAGCCCGATGTGGGGCTCGATCCCAGGACCCTGGGATCATGACCTGAGCCGAAGGCAGACGCTTAACGACTGAGCCACCCAGGCGCCCCCAGATTCTTATATTTTAAATGCAGATGTTTATATATATGTCTAATTTTGAGTATATATAGTACCAATTTTTTTCTGATTCATAAAGTTAAAACACCCAGGCTTTCTACTAATACGGAAACTAATTGTTAAACTAAGACTAGTTTAAATTGCAAAAAGGCTTCTTTTCATTCTACCATGATAATAAGTCCTCTGCATTTCATATCCAATGCATTTCATATAAAACTTCAATAAATACTTTTTTAAACTTCTAATTTAGGTATTGAGTAACCCTATTGGCTAAAACTGCATATTCTTAGAGATAATCCTATAAGTTCAGGTGGGTTCCTGAATATTGCTCTATTTTCTGGGATATGGAACTCCATTTTTGCTTTATTTTTTTCTTAAGGTAAAATAATAATAAAGCTTCAGATGACACTTTCTTGCTATATCATTTTGTATGGAAAAAGTGAATGTCATGGATAGTGAGAATGAAAAGGCAGTAATATTCTGAATTGAAACAACTTTTGTGGCTCTTTGGAGAAAGTTACAGTTGTATAAGTTTAAAATTCTGGCTTTTCCTCCCAGGGCAATCAGTATGGTAAAGAAACATCTTCCCATTCCAAAAGGTTTTTGGAGGGAAGTTTATTGTGTAATGTTTCAAAATTTAGGTATTACATCTGTATTTCTCTTTAGAGTTGTCTTGTGTTAATTATTATTTGGGACGTTGATGATATAATTTAAAATAAAGTAATACCCAGCTTTTTAAAAAGTGGGATGAGAAAATGACAGCTATTTTTTCTAAAGAGAACGAATTTGTATTACATTGCTTCTCTGTTTGGATATTCTTTGTGACATAACAGTCCTCATTTACATCAGGTTTACTTTCAAAAAAACAAAAAACAAAAACAAAAAAACTTTGTACTAGCTCAGAGATACCATGTGACATCTTTATAGTAAAGATCCAGGACCTGTGGACTTTTGAATTTGGGTAATGGCTCCAGCATAGAGGTTCATTATACTGTGCTTAACAGTTAGGAATGAAAGAAATGTTACCAAATTAAAAACATGACAACATTTTTTAACAGTTTATAACTGTTATAACATTAGACTCTTCACTGTTGCTAATTTGTAAAGTACAAGTTATATTAATTTCTGAGGTCCAGTCTATTGCCTTTATAGAAATAGATTTTGACTTGGGTATAACAAATAATAATTTGGGGTTTTCTGTTAGGTTCATTAAATTTTTATTATGAAAATTGTCAAGTATACACAAAGTAGAAAAAATAGTACAGTGAAATGCCCAATATTTACCACTAGATTTAGCAGTTATCAAGATTTTGCCATGCTTGTTATCTTTATCTCCCTTTGCCTCTTTTTATTTTTTTAATTTATTTTTATTTATTTATTTTTTTTTGCTGAAGTATTTTAGAGGAAATCTCAAACATTATTTCACCCCTAGTTACTGCATTTAGTAAAACAAGGACATTTTCTTATATAACCACTTAATATAACAAAATTAGTAATATTTTCTTTGTATTAATTTTTCTTACAGTTAAAAACTTTTTGAATGATACTCTAGTTGTATGCTGTAAGCTTTGATAGCTGCATGGTATCTACTTAAATTTACATTAATTAAAATTAAAAATTCACTTCCTCAATTACAAACAAGCTATTTCAAGCACTCAGTAGCAACACATGATTATCATATTAGACAGTGCAGATACAGAATATTTTCATCACTGCAGAAAGTTTATTTACCACACTACTCTAGATGCTTTCTGTATCACTCTGAAGATGAACCTGAAAGAGATAAATATCTGTGTTTTAGGAAAGTATGCAAGATTGTTTATTTAATGTTTGGTTCTCATTTCTTTCAGATGTGTAGACAAAGTGACAACTGACAAAGGTAAGACTTGGTCATTCTTCATCTGTCATGTATATTAACACTGATAACTTTACGATCTGATAGGAAATAGAATAAGCTTCAGCCTGATAATTCAGATCATTCCCATTTAAAAGTGACCTTCATTTAGTAAAAAAAAAAATAATTGATATAGTTAGAACCTGTTTGGCTAATAGTTTGGGCTGGTGAAACATTTTGGCATTATTTGGAAACCTAATGATGGGAAATCAGATTATTTAATGTTAATTTATTACAATTTGTTTTTAGCTATTTTTAGTAAAGTAACAAGGAGAGGAATGATACACAACACAGAGTAAAATGTAGACAAAATCTTAGTACTGGTAGAGACTCAAATTATAAATGCAGTTTGGAGAATGCAGGAAGAAATGTGTTCTGAGATTTCAGCCTGGTGAATAATTAAATGGGATCATTTGGTGGTTTCTCTTTAAAGAGTTTTACCAAAACAAATATATGTATTAAAGGTGGTCTTCTGCTTATCAGGATTACGAAGGAAAGCTAATGTCTACCTTTTTCTTTTTAAACATTTCTTTAAAAAGATTTCATTCTGGCTTTGCAGTTTGGGTTATTAAAATTGCCCCTAATATGCTGGACCAGTTGCTCATTCATTATTCATATAAAATATATTCGTATAAAAAATGCTATATTTTCTAGTTATTGGCTACATTTCTTGATGCTAAATTCTAATATGCAGCACCCTTTTTACAACTTGAATAGATATACTCCTAAGCATATTTCATTTATTATGTCTGACAGAAATCTACTTAATAACTGAGGGTTGGCCAATTTATTATATATGTGCATGTGTTTATATATAAAAAATTAAGATTTTTCTCTTCACAAAGAATGCTTTGAGAATATGTAAAATATATATAACATGTATAAGGCAAGTTTAAAACCTGGATTTTACGCTACTTAGAAGAATGATACTGTGGTTAGGAACCAGTAACTTGAATTGGTGGCTGCTTTGTAAGTAATTAGCTATCAGTGATCAGTTTTCTTTTTTCTCTGAATTTTAGAATCTGAGGCTAGTATTTCATAGTTTACCAGGCAGAAGTCTTTGTTCTAGGCAAATTTTTTGTGTAGAAAACTTTGCATGACTAATTTGTCTAGCAGATTTTCGGTTTTGTTGCTGCTGTTGCTTGAAAAATAGGGTATGTCTGCCAAGGATGGAAGGTCTTGTGCTCCTTATTCAGAGATCATTTTGAAATGTTATGATGTGAAAATGTAGAGACAGGTGGCAGTCAAGTACCAGAGCAGTTTTTATTAAAACAAAAGACAAAACCCCCAACCTGCCTTTATAAGCTAAGAGTACTTCACGTGTCTAAAGAGTATGTATAAAGAAATTATTTTGGTTGCCTTGAGGAGAACTTGGAGGATGTGGTGGAAATTTTGAATCCCTGTTGGAGATAAATTAATTGCTCTTTGTGTAGATGTCTTAAACCAGAAAAGTTGGCTTGTTAGGTAGTTGTGCAGCTGTGGCGAGATCACAACTGCATTCTGGGTAACCTCGGTTTCAAAATCAATCCCGCTCTAATTCACTTGTTAAATGCTCTGGATCTAGAGTTAGAGCTCAGGGTTTGAATTCAAGTTCTGCCTTTTATTGCAAATTCAGTACCTGGAATCCAGTGAACACGTAGTAAAAGGTAGCTGTTTGTAAAATTTTGAAAAAATACTCTCCAACTCCCATCTTCATCTTTTGGTTTATCTATTATGGTAGCTGTTCAACTTTGAGTAGTAAATAGGTACATAAGAACTGATTCTTACATACATTTAAACAACTAGATCAGGAAATAAGGAAATGGAGGCTGTGATGGTCACTTTTCCCTGTGCTCTGTAATATTTAGAATTCACCTCAATTCTTTCCCTTTTTCTTGTCACTTCTCAGAAAGTTGTTCTGTTACTCAGGAGTAGTTTTCATGTTCAGTCTGCTGAATTTTAACTGAAGTAACTTGTACTTGTTTCAGAGGTTGAGGTTTTTTTAAAAACTTTGAACAGGTTTTGATATTTTCTAGAGGTACTACTAGCTCTCTGTTTCATGAATATTGACAAGATGTTTTCAGGATTGTTTTGTTTTCAGGATTGTTCTTATTTACTCCAAATGACTTGAAATATACTTTCCTTCAGTCAAAAATAAGAACCTTTGACATGTTTGAACAAATAATTTTGCACACACACAAAAAGCAACTTGCTGTTGTTTTAAAATTATTAAGTTGCAAAGTGCCATGTTCATTCTTCAAACTGAAGTAATAGTGGTCCCTGTTCTTGCTATATTTATTTAATCCTGATGGGTATATATAAAAACAAGTGGAAATTTGCAAAGATAGTGTTTATTAATTCATTAAACAAGTAATTGTTGAGCACCCCACCATGTGTCCAGCACTATTCTAGGTACTAGATTGTGCCGATAATCAAATCAGTGCAATGAAATACTTGATTAAAATAATGTGATGAAGTGTTTGATGAAGTTAAGATGTCAAGGAAAGACCTCTTTTGAGAAGGTGACATTTGAGCTGAGACCTGAATATATGCAAATAGATAGCCAGATGAAGAGCATCCCACACAGAAGAAGCAAAAAGGGGAAAACTTGAAACATGAAAGCTTAGTTTACCACTGCCAGAGGATTATCATCATCACAGTGGGGCTTCCAAGAGTGTTAGCAGAAATTTTGAGAGGTGGAGCCTGGCAGGGTCTTTTTTTTTTTAAAGATTTTATTTATTCATTTGACAGAGACACAGCGAGAGAGGGAACACAAGCAGGGGGAGTGGGAAAGGGAGAAGCAGGCTTCTCGCAGAGCAGGGAACCCGATGCGGGACTCGATCCCAGGACCCTGGGATCATGACCTGAGTCGAAGGCAGCCACTTAACAACTGAGCCACCCAGGCGCCCCCGGCAGGGTCCTTTTTAACTTGGCTTTATGTTTTCGTTCTGTTCTCTGTTTTCAACTAATACAGTAATGAAGTATAGCGATTATGTCTCAGTGTAGTTTATTAGTAATTCTAGTGTTACCTTATCCACTAATTTTCTTTCACTTTCAAACCTCCAACTAAAACTGCGAGATAAAGCCTTACTAAAAAGGGAGACTATAATATCTTAATGTTTACTAAAGTGAGTTTCACGTGTTTCATGGAATAATGAGTATTAGAGTCAGTGTAGGTGCTGGAGTCATCAGTGTGCTGGTTTATTTGTTGCAGGACCTCTCAAGAGATTTTGATTGTGAGTAATAAGCAATATAAGTACTGGGATGCCTGGGTGGCTCAGTCAGTTAAGTGTTTACCTTTGGCTCAGGTCATGATCCCAGAGTCCTGGGATCAAGTCTCACATTGGCTCCTTGCTCAGCGGGAAGCCTGCTTCTCTCTCTGCCTCTGCCTGCCACTCCCCCTGCTTGTGCACGCTTGCTCTCTATCTCTGACAAATAAATAAAATCTTTAAAAAAAAAAAAGGCAATATAAGTACCAAAATATGCAGTAACTACCTAACTTAATTGATTATAAGATAGCCCCCCCCTTTGAATGGATAGTTCATAAAATTAGAATTTGTGGAAAACATATTTTGAAGCACTGGGTGCTTAAAAATTTGTATTAAACTCTCAGTCTCACCTTTTATTCAAAATCATTTTACTGTTTTTAGTTACTCTTGTTGTTATGGATGGGGTATATTCTACAATTTGTTTAACCCTTACCTGATTAAAGGACACTTGATAATTCTCAGGTTTTTTTTCTAGGATTACAGGTGGTCTTTTTGAAAGTCTTTTAAGATACACGATACATATGCAAAAGAACACTTAGCATAAACGTACAGCTGTGAATGTTGACGAGGCAAGCTCAGTTAGGTGATCATCACCCAGCTCAAGAAACAGAACCAGATCAGTTACCCCCAACTATAACCACTGCTCTGACTTTGAATGGCACAGATCTGTTTTGCCATTTTGTGGATTCTACATAAATGGAATAATAGAGTATGTACTCTCGGGTAGAACTTCTTTGCTCATCATTATGTAAGGTTTCTCTAGGTTGTGTTTGTTATTGTTCATTTTCGTTGTTGCATAGTATTCCATTGTGAAAGTATGATTTATTCATATTACTGTTGATTGATATTTGGGTAGCTTTTAGTTACTGGCTTTTATAACTAGTGCTGTGATGCATATATTATTAATATGATTTTATTGAGACATAACTTACCATTATAAAATACACCCATTTCAAGTCTATAATTCTATCGATATAGGTTTTCCTTCTCTGGGCATTTTATAAATGCACTTGTCCATAGAATATGTGTTTTTTGTTTTTGTATCTGGCTTCTTTCACTTTGCATAATTTTGAGATTAATTCATGTTATGGCACATATCAATATTTTCATTCCTTTGTGTGGTATTTCTTTGTATGGAAATACTCCATTTGATTTATCCATTTATCAGTTAATCCACTTTTTAGCTATCATGAGTAATGATAGTGTGAATATTCATGGGCAAGCTTTTGTGTGGATGGATGTTTTTATTTCTTTTGGGTATATATGGGTAGATATCTACGAGTGAAATTTCTAGATTGTATATGGTAAATGTATGTTAAAGAGACTGGCGAAGAGTTTTCCATAGTGGCTGTGACATTTATGTTCCCTAGTGATAGATGAGGATTTCTGTTTCTCCACAACTTCACCAGTGTTTGTTGTTGTCATTGCAGTATTCTGTCAAGCCAGCTACTTTAGGATGGTGGGGTACATGGTAAGACCAGTGAATTCCATGAGTCTGGGTCCATTGCTGCATTTCATTTGCTGAGAAGTGAGTTCCTTGTTCAGAAGAAATGCTGTGTGGAAAACCATGACTGGGATAAGGCATTCTGTAAGTCCACAAATGGACTTTTTACAGAAGCACTGTAGGCAGGGAAGGCAAATCTATATCCAGAGTGTTGATTCAACTAAGATCAAAACATTACCACTTCTATAATGGAAGTGGTCCATTTTAATGAACCTGCCATTAGGTAGCTGGCTGATAATCCTGGGGAATGGTATCATATCAGGGACTTATTGCTGGTCTCTGCTGCTAGCAGATGGCACTCGGCAGTGCCTATACTGGAGATTGGCCTTGGTGAGACTCTGGTTTGGTTTCCAGCAATCTCAGCTGTGCAGCTGTAGGAGGTAGAGATTTCTTTCAGGGCAGGCGTAGAAACTTTCAGGTCATTTATGTGATGCTTGAGCTAGGAATTTGAATCCCTAAGCACATGCCTATAAGTTTCTCAACTTTAGTGCAATTAGAAGCAGCTAGCCAATTTCATGTTCATTAGCTAAGGTATCAAGTACATGATAACCAGAACCTTGTCTCTTATTTAGTAAGTATTTGATCAGGAGTATGCATTGGTGATTTTTTACCTATTTCTGTTACCATATCATGCCATAGACTTTCAGTGTTCTCTTTACCTCTGAAAATTAGTCATTAGTATCTTTAAATCTAATCAGAGAAACAACTCCAGAAATCCCAGAACCAATTCAGAAAACTCATCAAGATTCTCTTCTTCTAGGGAGTTTATAGCAATACAGGCCTGTATTGTATAAATCTCAAATAAACAACCTAACCTTACACCTAAAGGAGTTAGAAAAAGAACAAGCAAAACCCAAACCCAGTAGTAGGAAGGAAATAATAAAGAGTAGAGTAGAAATAAACAAAATAGAAACCGAAAAAAATTACAACAGATCAATGAAACCAGGAGCTGGTTCTTTGAAAAAATCAACAGAATTAGGGGCATCTGGGTGGCTTAGTTGGCTAAGCGTCTGACTCATGATTTCGGCTCAGGTCATGATCTCAGGGTTGTGAGATTGAGCCCTGCATTGGGCTTCCGGCTCTGCACTCAGTGGGATGTCTACTTGACATTCTTTTTCTCCTTCTGCCCCTTCCCCTGCTCACGCATGTGTGCACACATGCTGTCTCTAAAATAAATAAATAAAAATAATATAAAATAAAAATAAATTGGTAAACCTTTAGCCAGAGTCATTTAAAAAGAGAGAGTGAGAACTCAAAATCAGAAATGAAAGAGGAGAAATAAAAACCAACACCACAGAAACACAAAGGACTGGGGCACCTGGGGGGCTCTGTTGGTTAAGTGTCTGATTCGATCTTAGCTCAGGTCTTGATCTCAGGGTTGTGGGTTCAGGCCCCACATTGGGCCCCAGTAGGTTCTATCTACTTTAAAAAAAATACAGAAGATTTATAAGAGAATATTATGAAAAATTAAATGCCAAAAAATGGGATAACCTATAAGAAATGGATAAATTCCTAGAAACGTATAACCTCCCAAAACTGAATCAAGAAGAAATAGAACATTTGAACAGACTAATTACCAGCAATGAAATTGAATCAATAATCAAAAAACTCCCAACAAGCAAAAGTCCAGGACCAGAGGGCCTCACAGGTGAATTCTACCAAACATTTAAAGAAGAGTTAATATCTGTTCTTCTCAAACTATTCCAAAAACTAGAAGAGGAGGGAAAGCTTCCAAATTCATTCTATGAGGCCAGCATTACCTTGATATCAATACCAGATAAAGACACTACAAAAAAAAGAGAACTAGAGGCCAGTATATCTGGTGAACATAGATGCAAAATTCCTCAACAAAATATTAGCAGACTGAATCCTTCGATACATTTAAAAAATCATTGACCACAATCAAGTGGGATTTTTTTTCCTGGGACACAAGAGTGGCTCAGTATTTGCAAAGCAATCAGCATGATACATTACATCAGTAAGAGAAAGGATAAAAACATGATCATTTCAATAGATGCAGGAAAAGCATGTGACAAAGTACATTATCTGTTCATGAGAAAAACCCTCAACAAAGAAAGTTTAGAGGGAACAAACCTCAACAGAATAAAAAAAAAAAAATGAAAAATCCACAGCTAACATCATACTCATTTGTGAAAAACTGAGCACTTTTTTCCTAAGATCAGGGACAAGACAAGCATGTCTATTCTTAGCACTTTTTTATTCAACATAGTACTGGAAATCCTAACCACGGCACTCAGACAAGAAAAAGAAGTAAAATGTATCCAAATTGGTAAGGAAGAAGTGAAACTCGTACTATTTGCAGATACAGAAAGCCCTAAAGACTCCACCAAAAAGCTGCTAGAACTGATAAATGAATTCAGTAAGATCCCATGATATAAAATCAATATAGAGAAATCTATTGTATTTGTATACACTAATAATAAAGTAGTAGAGAAATTAAGAAAAGTCTCATTTACAATTGCACCAAAAATAATAAAATACCAGGAATAAATTTAATCAAGGAGGTGAAAGAAACTGTAACACATTGATGAAATAAATTGAGATGACACAAACAAATGGAAAGATATTTCATGCTCATGGATTAGGGGAACAAATACTGTTAAAATGTCTCATGTGACCTAAAGCAATCTACAAATTTAATGCAGTCCCTATCAGAATACGAATAGCATTTTTTACAAAACTAGAACAAATAATCCTAAAATTTATAGCAAACCAGAGAAGACCCTGAGTAACCAAAACAGTCTTGAAAAAGAACAAAACTGGAGGTATCACAATCCCTGATCTCAAGCTATACTACAAAGCTATAATAAAACAGTATGATACTGGCACAAAAATAGACACACATATCAGTGGAACAGAATAGAGAGCCCAGAAATAAACCCATGATTTTCTGGCCAATTTGTCTTTGGTAAAGGAGGCAAGAATATCCAATGGGGAAAAAGACAGTCCCCTTAATAAATGGTGTTGGGAAAACTGGATAGCTGCATGCAAAAGAATGAAATGGACCACTTTATTATACCATATACAAAAAAAAACTTGAATTAAAGACCTAAATGTGAGACCTGAAAACCATAAAAATCCTGGAAAAGAGCATAGGCAGTAATTTTTCTGATACTGGCCATACCAACTTTTTCTGTCTCCTGAGGCAGGGGAAACAAAAGCAAAAATAAACTCTTGGGATTTACATCAAAATGCTTCTGTGCAGCAAAGGAAACAATCAACAAAACAGTCTACTGAATGGGAAAAGGTATTTGCAAATGACATACCCAATAAAGTTTTAGTATACAAAATATATAAAAAAAAAACTACAACTCAACACCAAAAAAAAATCCAATTTAAAAAAACGGGCAGAAGACATGAACAGACATTTCTCCAAAGAAGACCTCCATATGGCTAATAGACACATGAAAAGATGCTCAACATCACTCATCATCAGGAAAATGCAAGTCAAACCACAGTGGGAAAAAAAAAAAAGAGATACCACCTCACACCTGTCAGAATGGCTAAAATCAAAAACACAAGAAACAAGTGTTGGTGAGGATGTGGAGAAAAAACACTCCTGCACTGTTGGCAGGAATGCGAACTGGTGCAGCAACTGTGGAAGACAGTATGGAAGTTCCTCAGAAAATTAAAAACAGAACTACTGAATGATTCAGTAATTCCACTACTGGGTATCTACCCAAAGAATAAGGAAACACTAATTCGAAAAGATACTTGTATCCCTGTGTTTATTGCAGCAATACTTATAATAGCCAAATTATGGAAGCAACTTGTGTCCATCGATAGAAGAGTGGGTAAACAGGAAGTGGCTCTATATACATGTATAATGGGATATTACTCAGCCATGAAAAAAGAGTGAAATTTTGCCATTTACAACAACATGGATGGTTCTAGAGGGTGTAATGCTAAGTGAAATAAATGAGAGAAAGCCATCTATCCTATGATTTCACTCATATGTGGAATTTAAGAAATAAATGAACAAAGAAAAAAGAAAAATACCCAGATTCTTAAATAGAAAAAACTGATGGTTACCAGAGGTGAGGTAGGTCCAGGGAGGATGGGTGAAATAGGTGAAGGGGACTAAGATACACTTTTTCTTTTCTTTTTTTTTTTTTTGACAGAGACATGGCGAGAGAGGGAACACAGGCAGGGGGGGGCGGTGGGAGAGGGAGAAGCAGGCTTCCTGCCAAGCAGGGAGCCCAATGTGGGGCTCGATCCCAGGACCCTAGGTCCATGACCTGAGCTGAAGGCAGGCGCTTAACGACTGAGCCACCCAGGCGCCCGGGGATTAAGATGCACTTACTATGATGAGCGCTGAGTAATGTGTGGAATTGCTGTATTGTATACCTGAAACTAGTATCACACTGTGTTAATTATACTGGATTTAAAATTTTAAAAATGTTACTGAAATTTAAAAAAAGTATTCTCTTCCTCTAGAACCACTTTCAGTACCAGAGTCTGTATTAGTTGGGGCCCTTGAGTGAAGCAGAACCAATAGGACATATACAGAGAGAGGTTTATTTTAAGGAATTAGCTTCTGTGATGGTGGTGGCTCTCAAAATCCACAGGGCAAATCAGCAGACTGGAAATTCAGATAAGAGGTGGTCTTGCAATCGTGAAGTCAAACTCGGTGAAATCTGTCTTTGCGGTTAGGCCTTCAACTGATTGGATAAGGCCCACCCACATTATAGAGGGTAGTTTACTCAAAGTCTCCTGATTTAAATGCTAATCTTATCTAAAAAGGGCCTTCACAGCAACATTTAGTCTGGTGGTTGACCAAACAGCTAGGCACCATAGTGGGGTTGGAGAGGAGAGGGTTTCCCACACAGCAGCCAAGCAGTTCTCAGACACCAGCAGGATATCCAAGAATTCAACTCAGTCTGTCACTGTCTATAAGGAAATAGCATCAGATTCCATAGGTTAAGCGCTCAGTCCTACAAGACTGCTCCCCTACTCCCCATTCAGATGCCAGTAGCAGGTCCAGGTAGTTACCTGTTCTGAACAACTGGCTATAAATCAGAGGTTCCCATGACCCCCTCCTTGTGTTCAGTTAATTTGCTAGAGCTGCTCACGGAACTCAGAAACATTTTACTTACTGGATCACTTGTTTATTATAAAAGGATATAACTAAGGAACAGCCAGGTGAAAGAGATGTATAGGGCAAGGTATGGGGGAAAGGGCGAGAAGCTTCTGTAACGGAACCAACATGATTTAGCTCCTTGGTGAATCATAGATAGAAACTACACCAGAAAAAAAGAAAGGAAACTTTTATTTGCAACAAATAAGGTGATCTCGGAGAATAACTTCCAAAGCTGTGACTCTCCTAGTAAGGAGTTAGGGTTAGGGTTTAGGGTTAGGATGAATATTTAGATAGAGAAGCCTTATCATATGTAGAGGCTGGTGTAAGACCATGTATGTGCCTTAAGGAAACATGCCTATACATATATATTTGTAAATGACGCTTGTGCTCCTTCTTGGCCAGAGATTTTAGTATTATAATGAGGTGACAGTAGTTGGTCATTCTAGGGGTTACTCCATGATCCATCTGGGCAGGCACAAGTCAGGGGTTACATTCAAACTGGTTTGGGTGGTGTGGGCTGGCTGGAGGTCTTGTCTGGACAGTCACTATTGCTTGAGGGGTGGTTGCAGTTTCCATTTGCCTGAGTTAAGAAATAAGTTAGAAAGAAGAGTTTTAAGTAAAAAATGTGAGACAGAGGTCGGTGAGTACAAGCAGGTGGGCAGTAAAGGTCAGGTCTTGGGGTCTAGCTGGTGTCATTTCCCTTCCCTCCTCAGTCAGAGCATGCCATTCTCCCCAAATCTCCATGTCTTTACCAACCTGGAAGCTCTTTGAACCCTGTCTTGGGTTTTTATAGAGGCTTCATTGCGGCCATGATTGATTAAATCATTGGCTGTTGGTGTTCCATTCATCCTCCAGGCCCTTGTCTCCCCAGAAGTAGGGGGCAGGAGAATAAAGGTTCAACCTTCTGGCAACCAACTACCTTCCTCAGATGGGGTCCAGAAGTCTTGTTATTAACATGACAAGAAACACCTTTGTCACTCTTAACAGGAAATTCCAAGGGTTTGGGGAGCTGCAAGTTAGGAACTTGTGATGAAGACCTAATATATTTCTTACAGATCACAACATCACACTAGCCAAGTTGACACATAAAATTAACACATGAATGACGTTAAATTAAATTAAAATTCATGTCTTCAATTTATAGCAGGTTTTATATTCTTGTTAACTGTTACTTTTGCTTTCTCTGTTTAATTTGATCTTTTATCCCATTTCTTAACCCTTTCTACTTTTGTTCTATTTTCTCAGCATAACACCTTTTCTTCAGGGTTTTAATTCTTGCTATCATATTTTTAATTTCCAAAAACTTTTTTTTGAGTGTATTACTATTGGTTTTTTTTAAAGATGTATTTATTTTAGAGAGCAAGTGTGAGTTGGGGGAAGAGGTGTAGAGAGGGGAAGAGAGAGAGAGAGAATCTTAAGCAGACTCCCCGCTGATCACGGAGCCCAGTGCAGGGCTTGATCTCATGACCCTGAGATCACCACCGAAGCCATAATCAAGAGTCGGCTGTTTAGGGGCACTGGGTGGCTCAGGTGTTAACGCATTTGCCTTCAGCTCAGGTCATGATCCCAGGGTCTTGAGATCGAGCCCCACATTGGGCTCCCTGCTCCACGGGAAGCCTGCTTCTCCCTCTCCCACTCCCCCTGCTTGTGTTCCCTTTCTCACTGAATCTCTCTCTGTCAAATAAATAAAATAAAATCTTCAAAAAAAAAAAAAAGTCGGCTCTTTTAACTGAGCCACCCAGGAGGCTATATTCTTTAACGATATACTTGCCTCCCATCCTAGGATATGTTTATGGGTATATATATATATTTTTTTTTTTTTCTGTTCCCTGAATTGCCCATTTCTTTCAAGTTGTTTTTCCCATTTGTTTCTTTAGCCTCTCAGAAATTTTTATTAAGTTTTGGGTGTTCCCTAACTTTCTTCTGACTTTTTAGAGTAAAGTACTAAAATGCTGATTGGGAGGTCTGTGTACACAGATTAGACTTCTATCTGCTATAAAGAGATGATGTGGGCCTGGTCTTTCTGTAGGCCATTTCTGTTTCTTCAGAGAGAAATTCTGCTATCTGGTTACATGAGGTAGGTGGGAGATCGATGAGGAGGGTCCTCAGCATTTATTATTTTTGCTTCCATTTAATTACCCCTATTCTCTGATAATACTCACCTCTGCTCTTACCTGAAATTGTTGCTGTCAGAGCCTGTCTAGCTCAGCCTTTCCTAAATAGTAAACCTCTGCTCAAAAGGAGGGATAGTTGCTGGCAGCATGGGATGAAAGGGTCTGGTTGTTCTTACTGCTTTTAAAACCTTCCACCTGCTCTTTTCTCTTTTCAGTCTTATTCTTTGTAACCTCTTTCAGAGGTACCTGTGACTCTGATTCCTAGTCCTTTCTGAAGTGGCTAAAAGTGTATATGTGTATGTGTGCTTGCTTGCTACTCGTTTATTTCCCCACCTTTAGTGTAAATTTAAACTCCTCTTGATGTATAAAATCTTTATCATTCTCCTGGTTTTGGTCTTCTAAAATTTTGTTAAATGAAATCATAGGACTGTTGTCTCCTTTTGAGTTCCTTTGACTTTGTGTTTCTTAGTCATTTTAGTGACATTTTAGAAGGAAACAAAAAAAAAAAGGTATTTCAGTCTGCTGTGTTTAACAGTATTGAAGTCCCCTGCACATTATTTAAAACTTAAAACCTTGATTAATTCTAATATTCCTCTTATTCCGTCTAATCTATGTAACATCCCACCAAATCTATTTTTGTTGTTTTGTTTCTTATATCTGAGAATGTGAAGAGTGAAAGACTGAATCATTATGTTGGGGACGATCTCAGAGATCATCTCTAATCCTTCAGTTTATAGATGAGAAAATTTGAGACTATCAGCTATGTCTTTGCTTTAGGACACATCATCCTGAATTAGTGTCTTAATACAGTTTATTATTGTTCTTTGGTTGGCTGGATGGTTCTCCTGCTGTTCTCCTGGGCTCATTGGGCAGCTGCAGTCACATAACAGCTGAAAGGGCTTGATGGAGCAAGATGGCTACGCCAGCATGTGTGGCAGTTGTTGCCGGCTGTGAGCCAGCACCATGGTTTTCCTCCTCATGGCCTCTCATCCTCCACTAGGCTAGTCCAGCTTCTTAATAACATGGCAGTTTCTGGGCAGCTTTCCAAAACGGCAAGCCTCACTTGCAAAAGTGCCTCTCAACTTCTGTTTGTGTCACATTTGCATCTTATATTCCATCACCAGAACTCTATTCTCTTGTTTTGGACCTTTCTGTATCACTAAAAATCTTGGGCTTTGCTGTAAAACCAGAGGATTAGAAAGTTGCTTGGTGGACTTGGTGTTAGAAAAAAAGAGGTTCTAGGAGAAGGAGAATTATGTGATTCCAGCATTTCCTAGCATCAAGTTACTTGGTAACTCATGCATTCTTTTTTAAAGGTGTTGCTAGAACCACCATGTTTGACCACTGGATTAGTTTTCTGTTGCTGTGTAACAAATTACCACAAGCTGAAAACAGCACCCATTTATCATCTATTAGTTCCTCTGGGTCAGGAGTCTGGACACAGCTTAGCTAGGTCTTCCACCTCGGGTCTCACAAGTCTCGAAATTAAAGAGGAGATGATCAGTAGATAGTTGGTTATAAAAGTTTGGGCTTTTAGACCGTCCTTGAACTTGGAGTGGATGAGATCATGCGGGTGTTTTGGTAAGAAGAGAAGCAGGCCTGTAAACACCAACATTTCAGGTAGAGTATCGAGAGCCCAAATGAGACCGAGAAGGATGAAAGGTCCAAGAACAAATGGTAGAAGTGAAGGAAAGGCAAAGCATTTTAATTTTTCGGAGAGGGTAACTGGGACAGTAGTGGCAAAGACTACCGAAAGATTATGCATGATTAAGAACAAAAAGGTATCATACCGTTAGCTTTAGTTCAAGGGATCTGTGGATTAACCATATTCCATTATAGTTTTCTTTGTAAGTCTTCTTTTCAAATCCTATTTTATTTTGTATACTTAAAAATAGTAATCCTGGGAAGGAGTATATAAGCTTTACCACATCCCCCAGAGGAGTCCATAACACACAAAGGTAAGAGCTCCTGCTCAACATTGTTGACCTTGGCAAAAGCAGTCTTAGAGGAACAGTAGTATCACAACCAAAGTGCAAGATCTAGAAATGATGATGTATAATGCTGAGATAGAGAAAGTGCATGTAGAGCAGAAGTGAGTTCAGGGTTTCTTTACTGTAAGAGTATCACCGTTAAAGAGCAGAGTTTTCAAAATCAGACAACCTGGATTTGAACTCTGCTTTGCTCTGAACTTACCATGTGACCTTGGGAAGTTTTCTTAACTTTTCCAGGTCTCTCAGTTTGCCTGTCTATAAAATTAGGAAAGTATGTAATAAGTACTTAATGGGAGTATTTTGAGAATTCAGTGTAAGGTGATTCATGTGAACTACTTAGAACACTGGCAGTCACATGATAATATTTCTTATTATTGGTCATTTATTAGGTTAGCTCACATGCTAGATTCATTTTAGGTGATTTTGCATATGTGCTGTATTTTCATTTTATATTCATTTTATATTGATTTGTACTTTAATTATTTAAAAGGCAGCTCTTTCATAGTACATGGCATCACCATTGTCTCTCACCCATTATACTGAGTACATATTGAAACCCCTAGGAAGGTGGCTATTATTATGGATACTATTTGACAGGCAAAAGTAGATTACAGAGAGAATGATATAGAATAAGAGGAGACTCTAGGACTGAGCTTTGGCATTTAAATCTAAAGGACAGAGGAGGAGGAGGAGAATCTACCAAGGAAAACTGAAAAGGGGAAACCAGGGAAGTAGGAAAAAAAGACCAAGAAAGTGTGAAACCGTGAAAGCCAACTGTCAAAAGATAAGTAAGATGGGAACTGAAAAATGTCAGATCTAACTCCATGAGAGACACTGGGAACCTGAACAACGGCTGTTCTGGTGGAATAGCAGGGTCAGAGGCCACATAGCCAGGATGCCCCTTTCTTCCTTACCTCTACATCTCACTATGGTCAGGATCTTCTTGTTTTGTGTAAACCCCCCCCCCCCCCCACCCAACCTGACCTCAAGTCTATCAACCTTTTATGTATTAGAATTTTTAAGGGACGCCTGGGTGGCTCAGTCGTTAAGCATCTGCCTTCGGCTCAGGTCCTGATCCCAGGGTCCTGGGGTCAAGCCCCACATCGGGCTCCCTGCTCCACAGGAAACCTGCTTCTCCCTCTCCCACTCCCCCTGCTTGTGTTTCATCTCTCGCTGTGTCTCTCTGTCAAACAAATAAAATCTTAAAAAAAATTTTTTTTAAGTAAGGTCCTTAGTAAAATTAGATATACTACAGTTGCATCCCAGTTGATTTTCTTAATTGCAACAACTCAACTGTTGAGCTGAGTTGAGTTGAGGCTCAATATGGCTCCTTTATTATGAATTCACCATGTGCCAGATTGATCTCCATTCGAGTCCTGTAACTCTTACTCTATAACCTTCAGAGATTCTGTAGTATCTCTCTAACTTCAAATTTCTTAGGCTTAGATCCAGAGCCTCTACAGTGTAAATGAATTATATTTCTTCAGCCTTATTGTTCATAATTCTCCTTAGGTGGACTCCCAAATTTCTCCCTATAATATTTCCAATTCCCCATTATCTCTGAGCTTTTCTGTTTTTGCAGCACTGTTGTGCTTTTTCCTTTTCCTAGATTTATCTTCATTGTCAGCGTCACACCCATACTTCAGTACAACTGTCTTTATATGCCCAGATACCCTGCTACGCTACATTTTACCATCAAAATATGACAGAATACTTAGGAGAGAATGGATTCAAAGACCTGAACAAAGCAAAACTATATTATGGTTAATTTTTTTAAATAGATTTTATAATACAAAACTACTTCTGGAACAGAGGAACCAGTGAATAAGCAAATGTTGGGAATAGCTAAAAACGTATTTCATGAAAGTTGAAAATGATCATTTTATGTGGACAATGCTAAATCTAGATCATAGCACTATAATTGAATATGATAATGGCAATTCCCATTTGTAGGTAGGTAGCCCAGACCCCTTCCTCTGAACTTCAGACCCACTGATGTTTTACTCAGCAGACATCTCAAATTGAACTTGTCCAGAATGGAATACATATTCTTGCTACTGTTTCCTCAAAACAACAAAAGACACCTGATCTTTCTCTGTGAATACTTTCACCATCTATCCAGTTGTCCAGGTCATAAATCTAGAAACTAAATCCATGACCTTTTTCTGTCCCCCTCTGTCCTTTTATGAAGTCATTCTTCTAGTCCTCTCTGGTCTGTCTTCTAAGTATTTTGCAAATCTCCAGTTCTTTTCATCTCCAGTGCTATTACTCCTTTTCAAGCTATTGTTTATTGCCTGGTCAGTTGCAGTAGACTTTTAGCTAGGTCCCTCTGAGTCCACTCTCCCCGCCCCAGAGAAGTGATTCTCTAGCCTGCAACCAGAGTGAACATTAAAACTGCAAATGTTATCACGCCACATTCTGACTTAAATTCTTCCTCTGGCTTTCTGTGGCTATTAGGATAAAATCTAAAATCCTTCAAGGATCTTTGATCTTTTTTTTTTCCCCCAAGATTTATTTGAGAGAGAGAAAGAGCACTTGAGTACAGTGGCGGGGGCAGGGGCGGTGGGAGAGCAGAGGGGGAGAGAATCTCAAGCAGACTCTGTGCTGATCACAGAGCCCCATGCAGGGCTCGACTTGGGGCTCCCATCTCACGATCCTGAGATCATGACCTGAGCCAGAATCAAAAGTTGGGCGCTTAGCCAACTATAAGCCACCTAGGCTCCCCAGGGACCTTCTTTATTAGACATTTTCCTGCCTTTTCAGCAACAGTATAAATGATGACAGTTGTCCTGTTCTCTCTGCTCCAGTCATACTGGTCTTCTTACTTCCAGTCCGCATCTCCTGATATTTGCACATGCTCTTCTTTCTACTTCCCGTCTATCACCTAGCTAGCACTTACTCATCCTTCAGAGTCCAACCATATCTTTTCAAATTTAAATATTAAATTTTGAGCTATAGAGACTGTTCAGTTAACACTAGTTTTCAAAGCAACAGTGTCAAGAATACATCCTTTCACTTTCTCAAACCTGCATCTAAGCAAAGTCTCTTTAAGAGACAGAACTAATTCACCTAATGCCTGTACTTTGAAAATTAATAACTTAGTTTCTGATTCTCATTTTTTGACCTAAAATTTTAAGATTCATAGAAATTTTATAAATGCTCCTTAGTATTTTTTTATCCTTCACTTTCTTTCTCTCAGTGTTCCAGTGGCTGACAGCTGCCCAGTAAGAAAGAGAATAAAAGCACAGATATAGTAAGTGGTGAAGAAAATGACTGGAATAAGAAAGAAAAATCCTAAGTATTAACACATATGTACACACACACACAGTCTTGTTGATTTAAAAATGAGTGAACCAGACTGAAATGTACTAATCATTTAATTTCTTAATTGAAGTTTGAAAATCTCTCAGCTTTGTTCTGGTTTTTAATCATAAAATATGCCTTCTGTTTCTCTGTTTTAAAACAAATATGTGCAGTTTTAGGTTAAAAATTCACTTTCATGGAATAATTCTTGTGGTCTTTAAGTCATTATATTGCATAAATGAGACCCTCTCTTGGCACCTTGAACCTTCGGCTGAGTGGAAATAAGCCAAATCTGAATTAAGCCCTTCCCTGGCGCTTTTGCCATTTCTCTTTTGTATGGTTAGGAGTGGTATAATAGAAAGAATACAGACTTTGGGCTTGAATATACCTGGGTTCAAATCCCAGCTCCACAGCTTAATTTGTGAGGCTGGGGAAGTTAGTTACTTACTTTCCTCATCTGTACAAACAAGAATAGACAAAGTTATGAGGACTAAATTTGAAAAAAATACATCATTATACTGTCAGGCACTTAATACTTGTCAAGTATTTTTTAGTTTTCCAGGGAAAAAATGTAAATATTTAAATGGAAATGAGAAGATCTTTACTGTGGTTTCTTCCCAGGTTACCAACCAACCATTTTGTTTCACCCCACAGTCAATGTTAGCTTTGTAATCTTGAACAAGGCATTTAATTTCTCTAAGCTTCAGTTAGAAAGCTAGGGCAACCTGAAGGAGAACCAGATCATAGTAGAATAGCCCTTCTGCCTTGAAGTGTTTTATCATGATGAAGTGGCTCTCATCTTTTGGAATTTGTTGAGTTAGGTTGTTTTGAAAGAATTATCTGTTGCTGTAGGATTGAGATAAATTACTGTTAAATTTCATCTTTTGCTACCTAAAAGAATTAGGAGTAACTTCCCTGCCATTAGTGACAGTATCTTTTTGTCGTAATTATACTATCAACTATTCTTTCTTTGTCCCTTTTTCTCTTTCAAGAATGTGGTTGTATTCTCTGTGCCTACATGTTATGTTGCTCAGACAGTAGTTTGCCTGATGTCTTCCTTCACTTAGGGTATTGTGGGGGTTTTTTCTTCTTTCTTACTATATATCAAGGAGCCTTTTCAAAGTCAACTGCTATTATAAGAAACAGCTAGAAGTTATCTTTAAAGTGTCACACAAAAGAAACTTGGTTCTTTTCTGTCTGGTCATGATTGTTTATCCTAATGTATGGGTTATCCTTTGGTTGTCAATTTCTGCTGTGGGAACCTGACAGTGCCTTTTGTTTTGGGATTTTTTGAGGTTAAATTCACCCAACAAAATTAACCATATTATTTTCGTATTTTATTTTACTTTTTAGAGAGAGAAAGAGAGTGGGTAGGGGTGGAGGGAATCTCAAGCAGGCTCCATGCCCAGTGTGGAACCTGTCTCCGGGCTCGATCTCACAACCCTGAGATCATGACCTGAGCTGAAATCAAGAGTTGGACACTTAACCAACTTTGCCACCCAGGCGCCCCAAAATTAACTATTTTAAAGCCTACAATTTAGTGACATTTAGTACATTTATAATGTTATTTGTACAACATCATTTCTATCTAGTTCCAAACATTTTCATTCCCACCAAACAAGACCCCATGCCCATTAAAATAGTCATTCTCTATTACCCCCCTCCCTAGCCTCTAACAAAGACTAATCTGCTTTTACCTCATGTACCTTAAAACATTAATTTGAATTTACCTATTCTGAATATTTTGTGTAAGTGGAATTCTACATATGACTTTCATGTCTCCTGTTATATAGCATAGTACTTTCAAGGTTCATCAATGTTGTAGCATGTGTTAATACATATTGGTATTTCATTCCTTTTTATGAGTAATATGCTACTGTATGGATATACGTCATTTTGTTCATCCATTCAGTTTTTGATGGACATTTGGATTGTTTTCACATTTTGGCTTTTGTGAATTGTACTGAAATGAACATTCATGTACAAGTATTTGTTTGGATACCTGTTTTCAATTTTGGGGGACCAATCTAAGAGTGGAATTGCTGGGTTATATGGTAATTTTATATTTGTTTTTGAGGAACTGCCTGTTTTCCACAGTGACTGCAGCCTTTCACATTCCCACCAGCAATGTACAAGAGTTGTAGTTTCTCCACATCTCTCCGACATTTATTTCTGGGCTTTTGTTTTTGTTTTATTTTTTAAGATTTTTATTTATTTATTTGACAGAGAGAGACAGCGAGAGAGGGAACACAAGCAGGGGGAGTGGGAGAGGGAGAAGCAGGCTTCCCGCCGAGCAGAGAGCCCGACCCGGGGCTACATCCCAGGACCCTGGGATCATGACCTGAGCCGAAGGCAGATGCTTAACGACTGAGCCACCCAGGCACCCCATTTCTGGGTTGTTTTTAGGTTATTAGAGCTATCCTAGTTAGTGTGAAATGGTAATCTCATTATGGTTTTTATTTGCATCTCAGATGATTTATATTGAGCATCTTTTGTGTATTTTTTTTTCTTGCCATTCGTATATCTTCCTTGGAGAAATGTCTTAAAGTTCTTTGCTCATTTTTTAGTTGGTGTTTGTCTTTTTGTTGAACTGTGAGTTCTTTATATGTTGTGAATATTAGGCTCTTATTAGATATATAATGCCTGTAAATAATTTTCTTCCTTTCTATAGGTTTTTCTTCTAAGAGTTTATTAGCGTTAGCTCTTCTATTTAGGTCTTTGATCTGTTTTGAATTAATTTTTACATATGGCATAAAGTAAGAGTTCAACTTCATTCTTTGCATGTGGATATGTAGTTGTCCTAGCACTCTTTGTTGAGGAGACTATTCTTTCCCCATTAATGGTCTCAGCAAACTTGTTGAAAATCTGTTGACCATAGATGTATGGGTTTATATTGAGACTCTGAATTCAGTTCCTTTGGTCATTCTGTCTGTCCTTATGCCAGTACCACACTGTGGTACTGATTGATTACTGCAGTTTTGTTTTTTGTTTGAGTATAGGGGGGTGTTTAAGATTTTATTTATTCTAGAGAGAGAGCACAAGTAGGGGGAGCAACAGAGGGAGAGGGAGAAGCAGGCTTCCTGGTGAGCAGGGAGCCTGATGTGTGGCTCTAACACAGGACCCTGAGATCATGACCTGAGCTGAAGGCAGTCGTTTAATGGACTGAGCCACCCAGGCGCCCTGTTTCCTGCAGCTTTGTTGTGAGTTGTAAATTGTGAAGACTGGGAAGAACAAAATGAGTCTTTTTTCAAGATTGTTTTGGATAATCTAGGTCCCTTACATTTTCATATGAATTTTAGGATCATGTTCTCAATTTCTGCAAAAAAGGAAGCTGGGATTTTGATAGGGATTATATTTAATCTGTAGATCAATTTGGGGACTCTTGACATTTTACCTGTATTTAAGTATTTTATTGTTTTTAATTGTAAATGGAATTGTTATTTCCCTTTTTCAATTACTCATTTGGTACATTTAAAACAATATTTTTGTGTGTTGATCTTGTATTTTGCAACTTTGCTAAATTTGTTACCTAAGTTTTGCGGAATCTTCAGAATTTTCTTTAGAAATAGGATCATTTCATCTGCAAATAGAGGTAGTTTTACCTCTTTCTTTCCAATTTGGGTGGCTTCCCCCACCCCCTTGGCTAATTCTAGCCAGAGGGCTAGAACTTCCAGTATAGCTTTGAAAAGAAATGGAGGAAAGGGGGCATCCTTGTCTTGTTCCTGATCTTAGAGAGAGAGCTCTTAGTCTTTTGCCATTGAGTATGTTAGCCCTGGGGTTTTGATAAGTGCCCTCTATCGGGTTGAGGAAGTTTCATTCTGTTGTATTTTGCTGTGTGTTCTAACCATGAAAGTCTGCTAAATTTTGTTAAATGCTTTTTCTACATCATTTGGGATGATTGTGTGGGGTTTTTCCCTTCATTCTATTAGTGTGGTATATCATAACAATTGATTTTTGTATATTGAACCACCCTCATAATCCTAGGATACATCCCATTTGATCTTAGTGTTAAAATGCTGCATAGTCTTAATGTGCTGCTGACTTTGGTTTGCAAGGGAAATTGTTCAGTAGTTTTCTTGTGGAGTCTTTGTCTTTGGCATCAAGAGTAATGATGGCCTTACAGAATGAATTGAGAAGTGTTCCCTCTTTTATTTCTTTGGAAGAATTTGAGAAGGGTTAGTGTTGATTCTTTAAATGATTAGTAGAATTCACCAGTGAAACCATCTGCTCCTGGGCTTTTTTTTCTATTGGGAGGTATTTGGTTTTGGAAGTCGTCATTGTATTTATTTTTTTGTTTGTTTCAAATTATTTAAATTCTAGTTAACATAATAGTGTAATGTTGGTTCAGATGTAGAATTCATTGATGCATTACTTACATACAATGCTCGGTGCTCATAACATCACATGCCCTCCTTACTTAAAACCCATCACCCATTTGGCCCAACCCCATCCACCTCCTTCCGTCCACCCTCAGTTTGTTCTCTGTAGTTAAGAGACTCTTATGGTTTGCTTCCCTCTTTTTTTTTTTTTTTACCCCTTTCCCACATGTTCATCTGTTTTATTTCTTAAATTCCACATGAGTGAAATCGTATGGTATTTGTCTTTCTCAACTAACTTATTTTACTTAGGTTAATACTCTCTAGCTCCATCCATTTCATTGCAAATGGCAAGATTTCATTCTTTTTGATGGCTGAGTAATACTCCATTGTGTGTGTGTGTGTGTGTGTGTGTGTGTGTGTGTGTGTGTGTGTGTGTGTGTCTTTATCCGTTCATCAGTGAGTAGACATTTAGGCTCTTTCCATAGTTTGGCTATGGTTGATAATGTTCTTTGGGAGGTTTTTGATTACTGATTCTTTGTCTTCACTTGTGTGTTCTTCCTCGTGAGTTAGTTTTTGTGTATGTCTAGGTGTTTATTTCATGTAGGTTATCTAATTTGTTCGCATACAGTTGTTAATTGTGTTCTCAATCCTTTTTATTTATGTAAGGTCTAATGTAGTCACTTTAATTTCTAATTTTAGTAATTTGAGCCTTTTTTTTATAGTTTAGTTGAAAGTTTCAATTCCTTCCTTCTGCTAGCTTTGGCTTCCTTTTTCCCTTTTTTTCTTTAAGGTGTAGATTATTGACATGTGGAGGTTTTTTTTTTTCCTATTTTAATGTAAGCGTTTATAGCTATAAATTTCTCCCCAAGCATTGCTTTTGCTGCAGTAAGTTATGCTATCTTGTGTTTTCCTTTTCACTCATCTTTAAGTGTTTTCTAATTTCCTTTGTGATTTCTGTAACCTGTTTGTTTGAAGAGTGTGTTTAATTTCCACATATTTGTGAATTTTCTAGTTTTTTTTCTGATACTGATACCTAGTTTCATGCCATTGTGATTAGAGAACGTTCTTTATATGATCTGTCTTTTTAAATTTCTTGAGACTTGTTTTGTGGCCTAGCATATGGTCTTCCCTGGAGAATCTTCTGTGTGCACTTGAGAAGACTGTGTATTCTGGTTTTGTGTGAAGTATTTTTTATATATCTGTTAGGTCTGATTTTTTCATAGTATTGCTCAAGTCCTCTATTTCCTAACTGGACTTCTGACTAGTTACTCTATCCATTACTGAAAGTAAGGTATTGAAGTCCCTCTCTCTCATTTTAGTACTGGTTATTTCTCCCTTTAATTCTGTCATTTTTTTGCTTCATACATTAGGTGTGTATATGTTTATAATCTTTATATCTTCTCAATTGACCCTTTTATCAATATACAGTGTCCTTTTTTGTCTCATAACAGTCTTTGAGAATGAATGAGTGGGAAGGAAAACTGAAAGGAAATGCATATCTGATTTAATAATTATGTCAGGTTATTAGAAGTTCCCACTGCTGTTCTGTGCGTTTCAAACTAGTTTTATTTCATTACTTAAATGTATTTTCATAAAACTTTCAAAGAGTATAGTTAAAGGTGAAGTAGCCCCCCATTCACTACCTTGTTCCACAGTGGAGGAAACTATATTTTTCAGATCTTAAAAAAAATGTTATATATAGTTTTGTGTCTTATTTTTTGCTTAATTTCTGTTTAACAATATTTTTCCAACAATTCCATGGCATTCTTTACAGATACCTCTATATAATATTCGATCTCAGTAATATGCCATGGTTTATTTGAACATTTTCTTGTTGAGTGAGGGATAGGTCGTTTCCATTCTTTAGCTTTTATAAACATGAACCCCCATATGCCAGTTTATTTTCCTAGGGTAGATACTGAGGAATTACTGGGCATATTTTTGTACCTTCTCTGGAAGTGACCGGTATTTATCAATTTCTTGTATATCCGTCCAGAAATAATATTATCCTATAAAAGATATATTCTTAGATGTATAGCATATTTATTTCTTTGTCTATCTATAAAACAAATGTATACCTATGATACGGGTTTTTTCTCATAATAAAGTGTCATGGAGTTATTTCCATGCAGTTGCCTACTGACTAGATGTATCATAATTCACGTAACCAGGCCTCTCCTGATGTTTAGTTTTCTGCTCTTTCACTAGTAAAAACAGTGCTGTAATGACTACCTCTATACATAAGTCATTTCGTAAGTGTGATTGTAATTGTAGGATAAATTCCTAGTAGCTGAAATTAATGTGAAAAGATACGCATTTATAATTCTGATAGATACTGCCAAATTGTCCTTCCTAGAGGTTTTGCCAGTGCACGTGCCATCATCTGTGTTACTGTCTCTTTCCCCCAGCGTTCCCAATACACACTTGTCAAACATTCGGATCATTGCCAGTATGATAGGGGAACAGTGGTGTCACACTAATCCTTTTCATTTGAGTTTCTCCCATTATGAGAGGATTGACCTTTTTGTTTGTGTGAAAGCCATGTGTTTTTACTGAACTGCTCTTTTTCTGTTGGGCTGTTAGACTTCGCTTACAGTGGAATTTGCCATGCTGAAAATTGTTTTTATGTTTATATAGTTACAGGTCTCAGTATTAAGACCTAAAATTTTGTGTTATTCTTAGAGAGGCCTTTCCCATCCTGAGATTATTAAAAGAATTGTCCATAATCAGAATATACTTTTAATGTACTAACGTATATATATACTTAATATATACGTAATAAGTTATTCTGGGGATGAAAGTTAAATTGAGCTTTTTATTATTTATTTATTGCTCAGGAGTGAATGGCCCTACCTCACTTCATTTGCCCTTCAAAGCATGAAGAAAATAGAGGATAACAGGGACAGATTGTGTACCTTTGCACAGCATCTCATAGGATGATTGAAGCAGAGCTTGTCATGATTGCCCTATAGACCAATTCAAATTCATGGTGTGGTTCTAAGAACTATTGAATAGAGTCAAGGGAAGGCATTTTTAATATGGGATCCCTCTTTCACAATTTCTTTCAGCGTTGTTCGATTGTTAAAACATCTGGACCTGTGGTTCTTTCTTTCTTGTACTTCTATAAGAAGTTCTGGCCACCTTTCTGGGACCACTCCCAGTTTCTTTTGTCTCAGATGTAAAGGTTAAAATCCCATGAATTGAATTTGGTGTATTTTACATACTTCTTAGCAGTGCATTTTTTAATAAATAAGACGATATAAAACTGCTTGACAACATGGACGTTTTTAGAGTGATGACAGTAAGGGTAAGTTTTCTCCTATCTTGTTTCTGTTATCTCAATATAAAAATCTGAGGGGCTTGAACAAAAAATTAATTTACCTTCTTTTTTATTAACTTTTTATTTACAATAGTTGGTATACTGAGACGGTTATTGGTTAACCATAAACAAATGGTATATGTTTTCATCCAGATCCTAAGGAAGAGAAAGAGGAAGAAGATGATTCTACCCTCCCTCAGGAAGTTTCCATTGCTGCAACTAGGCCTAGCCGGGGCTGGCGCAGCAGTACCAGGACGTCTGTTTCTAGGCATCACGACACAGAGAACACCCGAAGTTCTAGGTCAAAGACTGGTTCATTGCAGCTCATCTGCAAGTCAGAACCAAATACAGATCAGCTTGATTATGGTACAGTACAAGTGGAGTATGGTTATTTAATAACCAATTGCCTGCTGATTTTAAATGTAATGTTGAACAGCTTACCTTTCAGGGGTAGGTGTGGTGATACAGGCTTCCTTTATAAAGATAAGGTTTTGTTATGCTTTCTTTATCCAGATGGGGCAGAAGAACATCAGTCTCCAGGTGGCATTAGGTAAGAAACTTCATATTTCATATTTACACCTTTGGGGACATAGAGTACACACAAAAGTTGTTTTTTGCTTGAAAGAACATTGAGCCTTTAAAAAAAAATTTGGTTTTAGTATTTAGTTTAGATGTCTCTTTGTTCTTGATTAGAGCTTTAACCACGTAATCCTTAGTTACCTTAGTTCCGAAAGCAGGTCTTTTTTTTTTTTTTTTTTTAAGATTTTACTTACTTGACAGAGAGATAGCGAGAGCAGGAACACAAGCAGGGGGAGTGGGAGAGGGAGAAGCAGGCTTCCTGCCGAGCAGGGAGCCCAATGCGGGGCTCGATCCCAAGACCCTGGGATCATGACCTGAGCCGAAGGCAGATGCTTACCAACTGAGCCACCCAGGCACCTCCAGAAAGCAGGTCTTGAGTACTTTCTGTATTCTGGCTTATTCTGTGCTAGCCACTGATGGGAAGTGTGGATGTTTTGACTAGGATTTTTGAAATTTGTATTCCATGGTAAATCATGTGAACTTTTTTCTTTTTCTTTTTTTTTTTTTTTTTGCTTTGTTGATCTTTTTGGTAAAGCAGATCATTGGATTACTAGACACAGGATTATAAAGTCCACTGTTTTTGTTTGTGTTTTAAGAGAGGGAGAAGGGGGGTTTAAGGATAGAGGGAGATGGAGAGAGAATCTTGACGTGGGGCTCCATCTCACAACTCTGAGATCATGACCTGAGCTGAAATCAAGAGACGCTTAACCAACTGAACCACTCAGGCACCTCATAAAGTCCGTTGTTTTTTGTTTTGTTTTGTTTTGTTTTGTTTTTTTAGCTCTTAGTGCCATTGGGCAGTCATCTCTTACCTTTATTTAATCGAGTAATAGCATTTCTAGGATTTATGTATTTTTAGTTACAATTATCATTGTGAGGATAAAACAGCTAGATTGCAGTCCAATTAGACCATAAGGATGAAAATTCTAGATAACTTACTGTGTGACTCTTTGGCAACCTCTAAATAAATTAGCAAATAAAATCCAGTCAGATAAAATCCTTACAACTGGAATTTCTAATCCAGAAATTTGCTTCTTTTTAGTAGTGATGAGGAGGAGGAAGAGGAAGAAGAGATGTTAATCAGTGAAGAGGAAATACCATTCAAAGACGACCCAAGAGATGAGACCTACAAACCTCACTTAGAGAGGCATGTCTCAGATTTTACTATAGATGTGTCGATGAAAAATAAGTTAGGAAAGCACTGTTGCATGCTTTTATTTCACCTTGTTGCTGAACTGATGGGTATAGACTTAATTTTAAATGAGTAATTAATCATGCACTTGTTTTGCCAATTTAACATTATCCTATAACTCCTTCACACAGCCTTCTCTTCTAGTTATATAACTTTATTTTGATCATATCCAAATTATTGGATGTCTGCATGTTTTACCTTGATGATACAAAGTATCATCAATTGCCTGAATATTTAGAATTTTTTACTTTTGTCTTTCTTTTTACAACTGTAGTGCATTCTGATTCCCAGGTATTGTTAGCCTAACGGCTTTTACTGTGCATGTGAGGAACAATTGACTGGAAATCACATTTCATGAGCTAAGGATCATAATTTTACAATAAATCGATGATAATCGCAGTTTTTACCCTTTTGTCTACAGTTCCCTTTGCAGAGATCCTTTGCTGGATACCAGTGTTGAAATGTGTTTGTGTTTTCAGGGAAACCCCAAAACCACGGAGAAAATCAGGGAAGGTGAAAGAAGAGAAGGAGAAGAAAGAAATTAAAGTGGAAGTTGAGGTAGAGGTGAAAGAAGAAGAGAATGAAATTAGGGAGGATGAGGAACCTCCTAGGAAGTGAGTAGGCAATTACTACTAAAAATGGAAACCTAACAGATTTTGAAGCCACTGGTGGGAAAAAGAGTGGGAGTGTGAGGGGGGCTATTGACAGGTGCATACTGCTGCCTCAAGCAGCTGACAGTTTTATTGCAGAGGCTCTCTGAAAAGTTTAAATTTAATCCAAAGCAATACTTAAAGATGTCTAAATGAGTGGGCAAGACAGCAGCTAATGGGATGCAGAGGGAGTAGGGGTAGCAAGAAAAAGTATGGCAAATGTGAATCCTCAAAAGAAGGGCAAATGAGGGCAAGTGATTGAAGAATCTTGACTTCCTGTCCAACCATTGCCTGTTGCAGAAATAAGATTTCTTTTAAGTGTTTAGTCTTTTTCGTTCTATTAAAAGGACAGTATAGCTTATATTCTTAGGGTTTTTAGATAATAGATTATTCTACTTTTTAAATTGATTAAATTTAAGTGATAGACTTTTTACTGGAATGATTTTTCAAGTAGTAACCTTGAGGTTTATCCAAATCTTCCATAGTAATGTATAGTTTGTGATAGGTATGTATTTAACTTGTAGTGCAGATTTATTTAAGTGAAATTACTTCAGAATGACATCTTTGTTCAGCTTCTCAGATACGTTTTTGACTCTGTGTATTCTGTGTTATCCTTTGTTTCTGCCACCTGCTCTTTGGTCTTGAGTATATGTCTTTCGCCATCCTTCACCCTGTAAGCTTCAATCTGGAATATGTGGACAGTTACTCTGTTCTTTAATTATAGGAGAGGAAGAAGGCGAAAAGATGACAAAAGTCCACGATTACCCAAAAGGAGGTAATTTATACTCTTACTGTGTTCCTTATTCCTGGTGGTAAGCCCTTTACTCACATAATTACTTATAATTACCCTGCAGGAATGGCTATGTAAAAATCTCTCAAAAGCAACTTTATTAATGTCCTTGATGCAGAGTTCCTGTGTTTTTATTTCCATTGTAGGGTCTTTAAGTTTCTAAAAATCTTAACACTTCTTTTGGGAGGTCACTAGTTTATTTTGTGCTGTTTTTTTAAAACTCGTATCAAACATTTGATAGTTTCTGCTTATTTCTAACATAAATTCTGTGCAAGCTATATACTAGTAAAGAGATTTTAACTCTTAATGCTATAAAATTGCTGTTCCCTATAGTGCATTGAGTTAAGCCACTGTGCAGAGTGCCTCTTCTGTTTACTAACTTTTCTCCTACATATTGATAATAGAAAAAAGCCTCCAATCCAATATGTCCGTTGTGAGATGGAAGGATGTGGAACTGTTCTGGCTCACCCTCGCTATTTGCAGGTCAGTAAATTGTTATGTAAGGCAGCCTTTCAGGTTATGTTCCATTACTGATTTTTCTATTTCATGGGATGCTATAATTCGTGCACTTGTGTGTAGGCTTTATCATTGACATACAGTGTCAAGAAAAATCTTTCTTTAAAAAGGCATAAAATTACTTAAGTCATTGTGTTAAAAATGTCTAACAACATGAGGTCAAATAAAGGATTTCCTTGGAATCTTGGAATAGTCCAGTGTTTCCCATTGTGATATAAATACTTCTGATACAAGAGATGATGGTACCAACAAACCAAAGGCACAGATGAACACACTTTATTTTAATGTGTATTTTTAAAAAATAAAATTAGCAACTCTAACCTGTGATTTCTTGAATAATGTTTAAAGTAAATTAATTTTTAGGGTTTTTGTTTTTTTCTGTTTTTAGTAGATTTTTTTTTTTTTAATGAATTAAAGATACAGCTTCTATTTAGATCTGGCAGAAAGCATGAAAGTGAAATGTTTATCACTAAAGCTTAAGAAATGCCTGTTTGATTTTTAGTTTAGCAGCAAGGATAATATGAGACTAAGGCCCTACTCTCTGATTCTGTCTCTGTGCTAATAGTGATTGCTTCTGTTCTTCCACTGTATGCCCTGTGCTCTGCTAAGCACCATACAACACATGATCTCTGTATCCTTGCAGTAATGCTGTGAGACACTTACAGTTGTCTTCATTTTACAAATGAGAACTGTAGCTCATAGTATTTAAGCACATTTCCTGAGGTCACACTGCTCGTGAATGATAGACCCAGATTGGAATCCAGGTCTGTCTATTTCTATAGCCTGTGTTCTTAACTGTTTTATTATACTGCACCCCCCTTCCATATTCAGAATATTTGGTTTCCCTTTAGCACTTTTTTAAGGGGGCGGGGATGGGGGCGGAGGGAGAGGGAGAGAGAGAATCTCAAGCTAACTCCCCACTGAGCACGGAGTCTGATGTGGGGCTCCATCTCAGGACCCTGAGATCATGATCTGAGCCAAAATCAAGATTTGGACGCTTAACTGAGCCACCTCGGCGCCCCTCATTAAAACTTTTGACTTAGCAAAGGAACAAACTTTGAGGAAGTCTTCATTTTTATCTCTCTCTCTTTTCTCTTACTGTGTTAGCACCACATTAAGTATCAGCATTTGCTGAAGAAGAAATACGTATGTCCTCATCCCTCCTGTGGGCGACTCTTCAGGCTCCAGAAGCAACTTCTACGACATGCCAAACATCATACAGGTACTTTCTGAAATAAAATGTTTTATCAAGTGTTAAATGCATTCTACTTTTAAATGTGTAGATTGGTAATATTTTTTTCTAATGTAAATCTTAAGAGTCTACAGTCAAGTGTGAGGGAAAGGTATGAAAATAAAATGTAATAAAACAAATTTTATAAGGGATGAACAAATGAGGGCTTTTTACTTTTATTCTTTGACTTTTATGACCAGGATAATTTTTTATTGAGCACATATCCTGTATCAACTGTTATTGCTTATCCATCCGTTCAGCATCACCAAGTTTGCTTGTATTATCCTTGTTTTACAGCTAAGAAACCAGAGGCTTTGCATATTACATAACTTGCCTTTGGTCACACTGCTAGTTTTTAGCAGAACCAGGATTTTCTAATTCCATTTCCAGGAGATACTTGCAGTAGCTCTTACGGACTAGAAGTGAGGAGTATGAAGAGAGCCTCAGTGATACAGAGGCTTGCCTGTTGGTTTATGGTAACTAGTAAGTAACTCCTGGCACTTCTGTGCTGCTGCAGTCGTGAAAGCTAGCCACTGACCTCACGTGTCATCTCCTGTAGGAACTGTTGACTCAAAAAGAGAAACCTAATGTCTTCGTTATACATAATGTAGAATGATTTCAAATTCCATTCATTTGTAGCCACTGACAATCTCCATGCAGTTCAGCTCATGGGAACAAATGAAGCTGGGTATTAGAGCTAATTGAGTAGGTGCCAGACACTGGATTATTACACACCATCTTCCCAACAGTTGTAGAGGATAAGACTAGGAATTCTGGTTGTCTCCTACCCAGGGTTACTTTTATTGTATGTGTGACTTAGAGAAGTTACTTCTCACTTTCCCTCATCTGAAAAAAGGGGATGATAATGTCGCCGATATTGTGGAGTTAGTGTAAAGTTAAAATGAGATCACATATAAAGTGCTGTTTGCTGCACGGGGTCTGGCACACAATGGACGTTTCAGAGCACCAGGACTTGAGGTCAGGCCTGAATCACTGCTGAGTCTCCAGTCTCTGCATTGTACTGTGTGGCCTCGGGGAGAGAGCTGTCTCCACTCTGTTCCTTGCTGTGTGCTGCCTTTTCTCCACTCCTTCTCCCTGTTAATTATGTTTTATTCTCTACAAAGTAGTTTCTGACAACCAACTTTAGCTAAATGTCATAGGCCTACTATGACAAACTAGTGTTTTAGAAGTTCAGTCCATTCCAAATATTTACATCTGGTTAGTATAGTTTTATGATGTTATTGTAGTTCTCTTTTTCCAAATTAGTGCAGATTCCCTTTGAAGATGTGATTTATTTAAGCAACTGGATGCCCCACCCAGGTTTGCCATGCGACGATGAAGCTAGAAAGGTGGACAAGACCTGGGAGACACTAAGAATTGTCCCTGGGTTAAAAGTGCATTTTTAGACCTTGCCTACTCAGCATCTAGAAGATAGGCCAGCAGGCACTGGCGTCACTTGAGCCGCTGTTAGAGATACCGCATCTCAAACTCTGTCTCACACCTGCTCAGCTAGCATCTGCATTTACTAAGATTCCCCCAATGATTCCTAAATGTATTCAAGCCTGGGACAAACTTGGCTCTTCTTCGACACTTGGCTTTAGAACTGTTTGGGATGGCATATAGAATTAAATTGCATACTGTTTGCCTTTTAACTTACCCTCATGTTTTCACTGTGACTTTTTGTAGCAATTTTAAGTGAAAGGCATAGAAAACAATAGTGGTCATTTATTCAAGAGATACAGAGCATCTCCTTATCTGCTTCTCTCCCAACCAAGTGATAAATAATTAAGTGCAATGCCCTTTAGATTCTACACCATGTTACCAAATACATCAAAAATCCTGTGAAATTTGGGGGGATTGTGAAATGAAAGAAAGGGAGGTAGTTGAATGGTGCAGAAGATGTGGGTGGGGTAGGAGAATAAGGTAAAGAATACAGGTACTGTTTGCATATGTTTGATAGCAGCAACTTGAACCTTCTGAGAGAAATTTAAATTGTTTATTTTGGGTAACAATTTTTAAACCTGAAACAGAAGATATGATTACCACTTTAATCGTGGATCACTTTTCTTCTAGGGAATACCAAATTCTGTGGTGGTGGTGGTGGTGGTGGTGGTGGTGGTGGTGGTGGTCTCAGTGCCAAATTCTTTATATATAAGCTTTCAGCTTTCACAACCAGAAAAAACTGTTTTAAAGAATAAAATCCAGGGAAAATGTTCTTTACTACTAAGCAATTTATCCAAGATCTGGATTACTGGGATTGAGATTGGGGTTCTAATTCTCATAGTCCCATTAGTTTTTGTTTTGCTTTGTTTAGTTTTTTTTTTAAAACGAGTCCTTATGCTACTGAGTGCATGGACTTTAAAAAAAAATTGAAAATGGTATATTTCTTTTTAAAATTTTGTTTATCCAAGGTGTTTTGTACATTGAAAACAGTATTGCTTTTATTGTAACTGACTTGACTGATTATCTGCTTACTTATTGTGAACTGGGAAAATTAAATACTTAGAAGGATTCTAAATGGAACACTAACCACATTATTTTTCTTTTTAGATCAAAGGGATTATATCTGTGAATATTGTGCTAGGGCCTTCAAGAGTTCTCACAATCTGGCAGTGCACCGAATGATTCACACTGGCGAGAAGCCATTACAGTGAGTGTTATTTACTGGTGGACATGTGGGAAAGCGCAGATCTCCCCTACTTGCTGGTTAGTCCCTGTGCAGACTTTTCAGTCGCCACTGCTATTGACTTTTACTAAATTAGAGTGATTATTGATTGGGGATGCTACTTAGTGAACTTTTTCTTATTCCCTCAGTTTTTTTAAACAAACGAAACAGATGAATTTTCCATCTGGTTAGCTTTTTCTAATTTTTCCCAAGAAGTGTGTTACTGACTATTGCCTATATATGTGACCTCTAAATTCTTGCCCTGACCCTGAAGAAGAGCCCTCTTCATTTCTCTTGTTTGATCATCCATTTCCTCTTCCACTCTTCCTAGATGCGAGATCTGTGGATTTACGTGTCGGCAGAAGGCATCCCTTAATTGGCACATGAAGAAGCATGATGCAGATTCCTTCTACCAGTTCTCTTGCAATATCTGTGGCAAAAAATTTGAGAAGAAGGACAGCGTAGTGGCACACAAAGCAAAAAGCCACCCTGAGGTGCTGATTGCCGAAGCTCTGGCTGCCAATGCAGGCGCCCTCATCACCAGCACAGATATCTTGGGCACTAACCCAGAGTCCCTGACACAACCTGCAGATGGGCAGGGTCTTCCTCTTCTTCCTGAGCCATTGGGAAACTCCACCTCTGGAGAGTGCCTCTTGCTAGAAGCTGAAGGGATGTCAAAGTCATACTGTAGTGGGACAGAACGGGTGAGCCTGATGGCTGATGGGAAGATCTTTGTGGGAAGTGGCAGCAGTGGGGGCACTGAAGGGCTGGTCATGAACTCGGATATACTCGGTGCTACCACAGAGGTTCTGATTGAAGATTCAGACTCTACTGGACCTTAGTGGAAGGGAAGACTTTGGGCACTGGGACAGCTCAGACTTTGTATTTAAAAGATAAAAAGGACAAAAAAAATTTAAAGCATTTAAAATCTAGTAAAATAACTGAAGGGCCTGCTCTTTCCATTGTGGATCACAGCACACACACCTACACCCACCCTCTTCTCCCTCTATTGTCCCCTTTATAAAATTGATGTTGCCTTTACCAAAAAGGTAGGCAAAAAAGAAGCTCTTAAAGTGAGAGTTATCCTCCTACTCAGTTCCAGCCAGGCAGACTTCCTGCTCACCGGCAGATCCCTTCTTAAACCTGTAACTCTGATGTGCTCTGGATCAGCTTTTAACTCTTGATAGTATATTACTGTCCTCTAAACCCCTTCTCCTTCACTGCTGCCCTATGGTTCTGGCTTCTACCCACTGCAGCACACTATCCCCAAAGTATCATACAGTTCTAATCTCTGGAGGCTGGCAGCTTGACTTGGCACTTTAGGCCCCTTAGGGTGAGCTGTTAAAACAGCACACCTCTCTCACTCAAGCCCATTCCCTCCATTCCCCGCTGGGTTTTGGAAAGGAAGGATTCACGGGGACAACCTCCCTCCTCTGTGACCCCAGCACTTCAATCCCCTTCCAACACCTCCATCTGGTTCTCAGTGGTGCTCACTAGCTTGGAAGCAGGCTCCCAACTTGTGGGGGGGGGGTGCTGCCCTCTACATGGTTTCTCTGACCATAAGGGAGGGCTCTGTATCAGTGAGAAAAGTCCCAGACTAATGGCAGAAATTTGCACTTTGAACATGTGTGTTTTTGTGTTGTGGAACCTGAGATTCCTTATTTATTAACGGAAAGTCTGATATTTTTTGGGGGGGGGTCTTCGTTGCTATATTTTGTGGGGCTGGGAGAGATTAGGTTATTCTGACATGGGGTCCTTTCCATAAGAGGTACTTTTGAAGGCAAGATATAGGGTTGAAGAAGCACAGCCAGCCTCTAAAATCATAGCTCTCCAGTGGCCTTTAAAGAAAGCTGGTCCTCAGCACTAACAAAATCACTACAGTAGCCTAGTGCTTTTTCAGAAGAAGCCTTTTTAGGGAAGGATGTTAGGTTTTTGGTAACTAGTGCTCTTTCAGTTTTTAGAGCATTGCGATTTAGGAATTTTGAGGGGATGAGAGAAGGGTTGTTCAGGGTCTGAATTACAGATAAAAGATTTTCTCTTGTGAATTTATTTTCTTTTTTTATCCCCATCAATTCTTTCTATACACCTTCCTATTGGCCCAATTCTGGCCCCTTGCTTTGTTTTTGGTTTTGCTTTGCTTTATCATTGTTTCATTCCAGCTCCCAATTAGTGAAGGACACTACCATTAGTGAAGAGATAGTCTATGACTCGTACAGTTTGAAGTCAAAGAAAATTACTCTGTTTTGTTTCCCTTTTATAAAAGTAACACTTCAGAAGAGGAAAGCTTCCATAGACAATAATCTATAATAATGGCTTTGGCTTTCACCTAAAATTCTGGGAATAACCGCTTCCATTGAGATAGGGATTTTCTTGGGGTGGACTGCCTATTACTGGCCATGGGAGAGGCAGGAGGTGTTTTTGTATGTTTATAGCTCCCAGAAGACTAAAAACCTATTTTGGCTCATTTTTAGAGAATTAGAAGGGCAGTATCTCTCCTTCTGTGTACCTCACAAGCTGGAATTAAAGGCTCTCCCTATTCATTGTTTGTCAGAAATGTGTGATGGCTGCTGGAAAAGAATGAAGTTTTGCTGAGAGCAAAATAAGGAACAGCTTGTTTTTCACAAACACTAAAACTACAAAGTTTATCAATTTTCTCTTTGATTTATTTTTTTCCCAAAAAGAGGGGTAACAATGTCATCTCTGAAAGAGGCTTACTTTACACCCACTAATGTCAGTGGTTGGGATGCCAGGGAATAGGGAGTCAGACACCTACAGAGAATAGACTTAAATGCACTATTGTTTCTTTTCAGAGTGTTGCAGATTTGCCATCCCTCCAGTGTGGGGGTAGAAAATGGAGTAAGGATAGAAGGGATATAGAATATGCTTTCCTGCCCACAGTAAGGATTTGGAATTGACTTGGTATGTTGAGTACATTTGAAAATACTATCAGGTTGATTGGGTGGGTTTACAACAAAGTTGTTCCACTCCCATTATAAGTCCATTTTGTACTTTTTCACTAGCTCGCATCTGTACCCCACACTATTACCTTTTGTCTTTGTCACATTTATCTTCTCCTTTGTCTCTGTAAGTTGTTTTTGCAGTGGTTAGTCATCAGATATTTTAACCACCTACACAGAAGCAAACTGCATAAAAAAACTTGATGAGATTGAGGGAAAATACGTTCTTCCCTATACCACACTCCTCCCCACCAAAGCAACAAGTTAGTTCTAATAATTAGAAATTTTCTGTTCTTCCTCCTTTTGTTTTTTGACCTCTTTATAGGTACCACTTGCCTACCGTTTCCTTCAATAAATTATTATAGCAGTTTGCAATCAATCTTCACATATTCTCCATGGACTTTATCTTTTTTCCTTTTGATAAAGGGATGGTAGCACAATAAGAGTGGTGTAAGTAAGCCGTCTTTAACTAGGCCCTCTTCCCTTTCCCTGTCTGCTTCTCATGCTGTTTACTTCTGTGTCCTTCCAAGGAGCCCTTTTAGTCTTAAAATTCTGCATTTTGTACTCTTAATCAAATTGGGTTACCTTTTTAATAACTCTTCCCATTGCACATTCTCCAATTTGAATTGGCAGTTCAAAATTCTGAAAAGGTAGTTTGAGATACAAGTATTATTTCTGGGAGATGCGCTTTCCCCTAGTCTCTGGTTGCCCAGGGTTACTTGCATAATTGAGACTTACTGTGCTCCAGAGAGTTTGGATAAACACTGGCCAGGATTACTGGAAGTTAAAAAGGAATTCAGGTATGGAAAGCCTCTACATAGAGCACTTGAACCTCCTTTGTACCTGTTGGAAAAAATACAAAGAGTGTACTAAACCCAGCTAAGGTTATTACAGTCTGGTTGTTTGAAGTACCATTTTTCCCTCCTTCTTTTTCCCACTTTCCAATGTACTCAAGAAAATTGAAAAATTGTAATGGATCAATTTAAAATATTTTTATTTCCTAAAAGCCTTTTTTGCCTGTTATAATGTGCAGGACCCTTCTCCTTTGATGGGAGAGACAGGTAGTTACCTGAATCTAGGTTGAAAAGGTTATGTAAAAAGAAATTATAATAAAAGGGATACTCTGCTTTTCAAATCCTTGTTTTCTCTTAATCTAGGTAAGGCATATCCAAAATAAATATGTAAAGAAGAAAAATAAAAGTTGTCTTCATGGAAGCAACTTGTCTTCCTTGATTGTACTGAGTTACAGTTATCCTAAGGGTTAAAACAATTGATTGCTGCTGAGAATCCAGTGCCCCCAGCGCAGGGTTTATGTGGCAGGTACTATTGCTTCTCTCCGGCAGAGTCAGATAGTTCACTTCTGACTCTTTCGTTCTTGATCTCTAATGCTGAGTTGCCATAGGATTCTTTGATCATCTGGCCAACTTGGAAACCCCTCCAGTGTTTTGACAGAGTTCTAGAAAAGATGGCCTTATTAATCTAGTAGAAAGAACGTTAAGGATGCTATGAGGTTTATGTTAGTCTGATAATGACAGAACCTTGATAGCATTTAATATCAGTGCTTTTTCATAAAACTGTGTCCACAATGAGTACTAACTTAAAAAAAAGATAAAAATAGAATCCTCCTACCTTCTTAAAAGGCCTACTGTGAGTGCCAGTCTCCGTTTTCCTCCTCTCCACCCCTTGTTTATTGTTTCCCTATGGAAGTTTGCACCTGAAAAGGTGTGTGTTTCGATTTAGAGATGATGTCTATGGTATGAAATAGTGAAAGTTAATTGATTTGGGGATGACACTTGCAGCTCTTGCTCAGGGAGCATTATCTAACCTACAGAGTTAAGTTAGATGCAATAGAAGAGAACTCTGCACGTGCTTTTAAACTCTTTTGTCCTCATTTCAAAGCCCAGCTCATTCTCGTATTTTGTTAAGAAGCAATGTGGTATGACTGGGATAAGGAAGAAAAAGGAAAGCATGTTGTCACTTGAGACTGCCGTAGAAATGTTTCCCAGTCAGGGTTGGGTGTTTCCTGTCCTTTGGAAGAGAACAGGCCTGAACAGTACCTTCCTCATCCTGTAGCTGCAAGGAAGGCACCATGATCAAGGTTAGAGATGACTTACTTTGCTGATTTTTAGTTGAGTGTAAATGAAACTAACTTTACACAATGAAAAGATGCTATATTTTTAAAGGACCTAATTTGCATAAATTTTGTTTCTTGAACAAAATGTGAAAATCCTACAGAATGAAATTGCAAAGTCAATGGGAGAATCAGAGACCTAATTTAAGTTTTGTGCCTGCTTGCTGGGTTTTGTGCACATTATTTAGTTTCGTTAAGCCTCAGTTTCTTAATGTAAAATGGAAATAATATTTATCTCATAGAACTATTCTAAAACTCAAATAAAGGCTTTAAAGCCTTTCACACAGTGTCTGGCCCAGAGTAGCTAGGCTTAATCAGTGGCAGCTGTATTGATGATAATAACATAATATTATTGAATACTTTACTAGGCCAAAAAAGGAGAGAGAAAGAAAGAAGAGGACATGGGGAGTGCAAGGGAGGGTGATAACAAAGTGATCGTGTGTATGTAAAGTAGATCACATTGGGCAGGGGTGTCATGAGGATTAGTGTGATAGTGACCTTGTTGCTAAGTGCAAAAGCAAAACAATGACATAAAAACAAGTAGGCTCAGCACTGAGTGGAGGAGAGGGATGGAGGCAGACACTGCAGGAAAAAAAGCTGATTAAAAAGGGGCCTTTGATTCCACAGGCACAAAAATCCACAGCCAGGAATTTGCTGCCACCTCTGAGTCAGGCAGGGGCGTGGGGGTGGGGTGCACAATCCCATTAGTAGAGAATGCCCAGTGGATTTAGTCTGAGAGTCACATTTCTTATTTGGACCAGTGTAGACAGTAGCAAACCCAGCTCACTTGTTTCCTGGGACAGTTGAGTTAGGGGATGGCTTTTGCAGAGCACTCACCGCTGACCCCTCACCGCCGGGACCTCTGTAGCCGCTCTATCTGGCTAGCAAGGAAGATTCGTTCAGACCTGACTGCTCTTTTGGAATCTTATGTAAGTTGCCTGATTTGCTGTTGTCTGTTTTCACTTCATGTCTTCTGATGCAGCCCCTTGCTATCATGTTCTAGCTCCCAATACCAATCATTGAGGGCCCTAATCATATAGTCATTCATAGATTGGGCACCTATTATTGGACTGGTTCCTTCCCTTAAGGAAACTCCTGTGCCCTTATTTTTTTCTCTAGGCTGTTTAGGAGACCTGATCTATGAATAAGAAAAATAGACATAGGCTTCTGAGTGGGATTGGCTGCATGTCATGGAGGCTGTTCCTAATTTGCTTACAATCTGAATTCTACGAGAATAGATTAACCATGTGCCCTCTAAGTGTGGGTTCTTCATTCACATTGTTCTGAATTTTTGAGCAGCATAAACCCAAAGAATTTCTTCTGTACAGTATTAGCCACCCACTTTTTCATTACATATATCAAGTTTCTGTGTGTCTAAATAGAATGGTCACCTACACTATCAAAAGGATTCCCTAGAAGATTCATTGGGTACTTAGGGAAGTGTCAGAGGAACTAACCATGGAGTTCCAGATTGGTTTTCTGATAGAGGGAGATCACCATCAGTCTCCACCTAAGGCTTACTATTATAGAAACACTGAAGGAGAGTTCTAAATTTAAGTTCTCTGAGAATTGGTTTATCTTTGTACAGCCTCACCAGTTAGAAATCAGACTCTTTAGTGCCTTTTTTTATTTTTTAATTTTTGTTTAACTAATTCCCACTGAATTCTCTAAAGGATTGTCCTCACCATTGAGAGTGGATAATGAAGGAGAGGGGGTTAGAAAAATGCTGCATTGGGTTAATTCTAGGGCTTCCTAAGGTCTGGTCAGTGTCTTCAAGTATGTTTAAAATACTTAAAACTCCAGTATGATTCAGGTACTCCAGTTTCCAGGAGGGAGTTCAAAGTGGGAAGGAAAAATTGTAGACTAGTGTTTTTCAACCTTTAGAATCTAATGAAAACTGCAGATTCTCCCACAAAAGTGACTAGGTAGTCAAAGCAGTATGTATCATTTCAGAGAGAATAAGGTCTTCCTAAAGTCTAGTCATTTTTATTTTCTTTACAATTTGGATCCTTGACAAGGAAGGTGAATAAAACTTTACATGAGATTTAGGGATTAAATGAGAATTTTGGGATAATTACAGAAGATGTGATGTTTTTATGTATCCTTGGCCAGATGAAGCATCAGGGCCTGAACGAGAACATAAACCTGGACTCTGTGGATGGTGTGCCATTGGCAAGCACTGATCAGTGCAGTGAGCTGACTGAGGCGGAGCGACTCCAAGAGAACCTCCAAGCTTACCGTGCCTTCCATGTTATGTTGGCCAGGCTTTTAGAAGACCAGCAGGTGCATTTAACTCCAGCTGAAGGGGATTTCCATCAAGCAATACATACCATTCTACTCCAAGTTGCTGCCTTTGCTTACCAGCTGGAGGAACTAATGATGTTCCTGGAACACAAGATCCCCCCCAACGAGGCTGATGGGATGCCCATCATTGGTGGAGATGGTGGTCTCTTTGAGAAGAAGCTATGGGGCCTAAAGGTGTTGCGAGAGCTTTCACAGTGGACAGTGAGGTCCATCCATGACCTTCGAGTCATTTCTCATCAGACTGGGATTCCAGTGCATGGGAGCCATTATATTGCTAATGACAAGAAAATATAACAGTTATCCCTCCTCTCTCTCCCTCCTTCCTTTTCTAATGGAATGTACACAGCCCTGAGGCCTCACTTTCCCATTCTTAAGTTTTGAAAGGTTGAAAGTTTCTAACCTTGGAGACCATAGGCATTTTCATCAAGTAGGGTTGGAGACATGGACAATTGGGCGTGCGTGGGGGGGGGGGGCATAAGGGAATGGGGGCAAGGGCAGCATCCTTCCACCGTAGTGCTCTAACCTTTTCTACCCACTAAGTTAAGTTTACAAGGATTTAACAGTCTGACAGGATAAATAATATGTTTAACTTTAGTCCTAGATGACTTTTCTGGGAAGATTGAAGCTTAATTAAAAATCCTGGACTCTAGCCAATTCAAACTCTTGGATAATAAAAATACTAACATTTATTGAGTATCTACTATATTGTAGTGGTATGCCAGGGGCTCTGTGTATATTATAATCTTCACAACAACCCTGTTGAGGGAGGTAATGTTATTCCCATCTGGCAGATGAGAAAAATTGTAACTTGGTCAAGGTTACCCAGCTAGCAAATGGCACACTTAAGTTTGAACCCAGATATTTCTCATCCCAAAGGCTACGTGTCCTTCACTTCAGAGGCCTGATTATGACCCTTTATCACTGCACCTCTTTGCCACGGGGTTGGAAAATACATTCAAGTATTCTATCCTCAGCACTGGAAAACAATCCCCATTATATGTCCTGATAGGTCAGTGACATAATTGTGTTAAAAAGGCAGTATTTGTTGCCCACGCTTGGCAAAGACGAGAGCAGTAGAGATGTTAAGATTCTGTTTGGGGAAAAGAGTAGGCTCACCAGACTTCTGAAATTAGGAAACTGAGGATGTGCAGTAATACAGCCTGCTTTATAAAGTATCCACAAATGTTTTGGGTTAGGCACAGCTCATAGCAGCCTACCTCACGTTTACTGTGATCAGCAGTGTAGCGATACAGGCACTGTAAGCAAGCATTCATGGACAATGGTTGGAATAGTACTCAGGTTAAAATGTCACAAACTCCTTTACCACACATTCTCTGGACTTAGTCATGAGGAGAGGGTGAGGCCCACTCTGTTCCCCGTGGGAATGCCAGCGATTCTGAAACAATATAGAGCACAGCTTCCATGCTTCACAACAGAGGGGCAGGATGCCCTGTTTAATGTTCTTGAGAGAAACAGTGTGAAAGACAACTGGTAAATGTGGGCATTAATGGAAAGGTCATTTGTGGTCATGCCTGTGAAACTAGTGGTGCAATGTAAATTCAAAAGTTCTCAGGTATAACGTTACTTCACACTACCAATTAAACCCACCATCTCGGATGTGGGACCCAAATCAATTTAGTTTAGTTATTTGAAGCTCCTGTGCTCTTAAGTGAACCATGAGTCAGAGGGGGCTAGCACACATAGGTTGCATGAGATGGGATGGGGTGACCTAGCTTGTGTCTTTTTCCCACAAGGGTTTGTGTCCAAAACTCCCCGAGGTCAGTGTTAGGAGGATTCTGGGTTGGGCACCGTGGCAGAACAGGACATAAGGCCCTGCTCTGTAGTCTGCATTTGTGGAAATGAGCTTGTATGCGTAGAAAACATCAATAATGGTTGGAATTGGGAGGGAGGCACAGGTTTAAGTGTTAGGGTGTTAAAAGGAGCTAGCAAGGGCCCGAAATCCCTTTCTGGAGGAGGGCAGAGTTCAGTTGTGTCTCAGAGGTTGTCTGAGTACCAAATGAGAAAGATGTGACTACAAATTCTTAGTGGGGAATGACTGATTACAGACTTGTGGAATCTGAAAGGAGTGACCCCTCTCCGAGGGTTTGTCCTTATATTCAGCAGATGTGGCAGAGCAGACGTCGGCAGAAGTTTCAAAAGTCAATGGAACATGGCTTAAGCCCTGAGTTACATGTGAAGGAGTATTTATATATATATATAAGAGGCATGTTTAAAGTGGCAGAGGGTCCAGAAAAGGTACAAGTACTAACTATTGAATGGGAGGAAATAGGAAGCTATAGAAGTCTCGATTAGGTCACAAGCAGCAAGTCTCGAGAATGTACTCCCAGCGTTGGGCTAAGAGTTCCGTACCAGTTTCTTCTTCAAAAAAACTTGCAATATGCCTCAAAAGAAGTATAGAGAAAATCCTTAGAAAAGTGTAGATAAAATAAGGGAGAAGTGAGCACTTAACTTTAAAAACAAAGTCATAAACGTGAATGGATCTAAATGTGTAGACTGCATCATGCTTATCTGAAATGGACAACACCGTGAAGAAGGGACCAACAATAGGTCCATGTTCTAGGTGTGTGTCTTAAATACAGATAGGAATAATGGCAACACTGTGGAAGTATGGTTTCTTTAAGGATCCAGAACCGAAAAGAGATTTTTGGCCTTTAGATTTTAGTTTCCTTGTTCCTTAGATCTATATATGGATCGGATCTCTGGGGAATCATATTTTTATATATGTGTAAACTATATTACATAATACATAAATATAAAATTTATATATAATGTATAACATGTAACTATATAGTGATATATATGTTATATGTGTGTGTGTGTGTAATAATAAAAAGGCATGAATGTAGTTCCTAACCCCTAACTTGTATTTTGTAAAGAGTATTCCCACAGCCTGTAGAAGTCCTCTGCGGGAGAGAGATTCTGTTTTCTTGAATCTGTTAAGGAATTGCATATATGAGAGAAGATAAACTCTTTTTACATTGATTTGAGAAGGTGATTTGGAAAAAATTTGCAAATTGGCACAAACTCATAGGCCAAGCATCGAATAAAATTAGCTTTGAAATGGGTCTGAGGGAATTGAGAGTTTTAATAAAGTCATAGCCTTGGTATTGCTGTCATTCCAGCCTGCTGTGGATTAAAGCCCAATGGATGACTCGTTCTTGTGACCACTGGTCAAACAAGCAGAGGACCAGTAAATATTTTAGGGAGACCTATCTCAGAAGTGGTTTAGAATGACTGAATCCTTAGCTCCTCAAGTAGCTGAGCACCTTCTCTATATTAATACTAAGGAGTAAAATAGAAATGCAGGAAGCAAAGGGGCTTTCACCATGATGAGAAAGGGGCTGGTGAAGAGAAAAGGGGGAAAGAAGGAGTTTGGATATTACTTCGATTGACTTACGTTGTGTGTGCATGTGGGTTAGTCTCTAGACAGTGTTTAGGCCAGGGCATTTAAAAAGAATGGTTTGGCCTCCTGCTTCGTCCCACCCAAGAATGAACCCTCTGAATGTTGGTACGTTGAAAAAGTGAAAATGATAAAAATGTCATCTTTCCATTCAAAAGTTTCTATAGAGCTCTAAAGTCTACAGATAAAGACAGTAAAAATATAATTTGATCTTTTGGTGAAATGTGTGTGGGGTGTGCAGTAACATCCATGTGCATGTGATTCTTACATTACTTGGATCCATCTATTTTTGGCAGATAGAAAATAAAGATCCAAGAACGGCTAACAATAAAGATCTCGCCTCAGCAGGACCATGAGTTGCTTCTTTTATTTCTGTATCTTTGGATGAGCAAGAAGAATTTCAAGTGATTTCAACATTGGATGAAATGTAATCCTCCCAGCCAGGGCCATGCTCAGTCAAGCGTGCCAGGTAAATCACCATGATGCCAGGCCACTGGGATAAACTCCCAAGGCCAGTCTACCCAGAAAAGGTAGATTGCCCCATACCTATCAGCTAGCCTGCAGATGAGGCAGATTTCCTTTCGTATGGTTAAATTTCAAGTATTTGAACCCCAGGCAAACTTGAAGGACAGAGAAGAACCCCAATTAGCCCATTTCTAGTCTAGTTTGAAGGTAGAAACTAAGTTGGGAACGATAAAAATTACCAAGAGGTGCTGTACTTTTATCCTCATGTTCAAGGTAGTATGAGGACTGCATTTACTTATGTCAGATATCATCCTTCATCTTCTGAGAGACCATCTCATAGGGGAGGGAAGTGAGGATGTGCATTAGCTCGCCCAAGCCCCTCTCCTAGTACCTGACAGGTTTGGAGTTTTAGTTCTGGCTCCCAGGCTCACTACACCCCACTGCCATGGGCCACCTAGCATTTTATGTTGGAGTCCGTTCTCGATCTCTGTAATTCCCTTTCCTTGGATCAAGCCAGTGTAAACTTGTGCCAAATCCTGCTCTGTGACAAACCTGGTAAGTTTCCAAACTCTTGAGACAAGTCACCTTTTCTGAGCTTCCTCATTTATGAAATGGAAATGACAACTTCACAGGTTGATGGTTTAGACAAGTATCTGAAAGTACTTGTGAATGACATACAAACATAGAGAATACAAGTATAAAATGGCTCAAATAGCTTGGATTCATGGAAGGCCTTCAGCTGAGGAGAGAGCTCTGTTAAGGATCTCAGAGAAATACCAGTTGCTCCTCATGATCCCATCTGGTCACAGCCTAGACGTCACCCTGTTGTGCCTGTGAGCCTTTGGCCACTAGAGGCCAAGCCAGTCTTAACAGGGAGCTGCCAGGAATCCTGCACCTCCCTGAGAGCTGAGACCAGCTGTTGTCTACACCCAAAAGGTGCCATTCACAGTAATCGGGGTCAGACAAGTCTCCCCCTGGCAGACGCTGCCCAGGGTGTGTCAAAGCACACCTTTAGACTTAGAGTCCCCTGCCGTATATCGCGCGCACCCTCCAGGGCCAGAGAGGTCCAGTAATCTGCCTCAGGTGTCCCAACTAGAAAGTAGAAGAATTAGAACTACAACTTAGTCTTCCTGCTTCTCCATTAGACCAACCTCATCCTAGGAGACATCTGGTGTTTCTGCATCATTTTCACTCCCTTGCATCCAGCACTTTCTGGCAACCCTTCCTCTAACAAACCTTGGAAACTCTGGGAACAGCAACTCATAACCCAGACTCCTCTGGCCACCCCGGCTGCCACCTCCACTATCATCTGGTGGTCCTAATATATCATCGCTCCCCTGATATGGGAAAAGTGGGACCCAGTTGAGGTAATGACTAAATATGCTAATCCTTCCAGGATAAGTGACATTCAAACAAGGGATCCAGGGAAGCTTTTTAAAAATACATTTCTGAGGCAGGTGTCTATCTTTAAGTCAGACCAGCCCTATGCCATACCACTAGATAAACGTTTTGGACTGCTTTCTCTTTCAATTATCCCTGGCTCTTATCCCCAAATCTTGGGGTGGAGGGAGATTTGGAGGTTACACAGAGAACTTAGCAGGCCACTAAAAAAATTGACCAACCTGGTTCTAAGCTCCAAAGCTCAGGCTTTGAGCAGTTTTCCTGCCCTGCTCCAACCAAATTTAACAACAGTACATATTGATACCTCCTTTGGACCAGTAATGAGGATACAGAAAAGACCATTAATGATAGTAGCAAACACTTACTCAGTGTTCATTTTACTCTGTGCCAGTCATCATTCTTCTTTACATGCATTAACTCCTTTATTCCTCACAAAAACTCTATGAGGTGGGTACTATGGCAGGCCACCCCAAAATGTGCTGCTTTGGCATGTTGATAAGTTACTTAAAAAGCCAGTGCAAAAAGGATGCTCTGCCCCCCCACCCACCCACTTTGTCCCCTGAAAGCAAAAACATCTCCATGGGAGAGTACCCTCCCTGTACCAGGGGCGGGACCTCCCCATCACCAGAGAGAGAACTGAGGGCTGAGAAGGCTGTTTAAACAAACCTTGTTACTTCACTCATTTACTACCCCAAGCCCAGACCCCTGGGTCTTGTCAATTCCTCATGGATATGTTTGTCTAAAAGGTGTAAAATGTGCCTGCTCCGGTCACTTCTTTGGGTCTCATATTTTCATATGAGTATGTACGACATTAAATTTGCTTTTCTCTTCTTAATCCATCTTCTGTCAATTTAATTATTAGACCAGCCAATGAACCTAGAGGGGAAGAAAGAAGTTTTCTGCCCCTACAGTATGAATTCTTATTGTACAATTGAAGAAAGAGGCACAGACAGCAGGTGGCTCCCTGCCCTGAAAGCACTTCAGGTGGGGACAGCTCTGAGAAAGACAACAGATATACAGCCAATGGGGACAGAAGTCAGGGTGCAGCTGATCGCACCAGGATGTGAAAGAAGAGCTGCGGGAGCCCCAAGGAGGGGAGGAAGGAATGGAGAGAACTTCTCCAAACAGGCACTTTGGGAGCTAGACTTTGAAAAATGACTAGGGTTTTGGCCTCGGGGAAAAAATGAGAAGTGGGCAAGAACATTTTGGAGAAGGACCAGCAAACGGTCAATGCTCGGCTGCCGGCAGGCATGAGGCATGTTTGCGAATGTTCACCGGGACTGAGCGTGGGGTTCTCCAAGAGCCACAGGAGGAGATGAGACAGGAGGAGTGAGGGGCAGGTACCTTCAGGAGAGACTCTCTTTGTTTTAGAAAAACAATTCAGATGGTTCTGTGAGAGCTGTCCTGGACGTGGAAGTGGCCTGGGGTAGAGAGAGCCATTAAGAAGATGCTGCTATTCTCAAGGTAGTAATACAATTTAGAGAGGGCTAAGAACTATGTAGGAAATCAAAAAGTGCAATTATAAAATTACCAAGAGACGGGGTCACGATGGGCTTTCTCAAGTGGTTATTTCCCCCGGAAATCTGAATGATGAGGAGTCAGCCCCCAAACACCCTGACAGCAAGTACCAGGGACCCAGGGAACTAGTGAGGGCAAAGCCTGAGGCAGGACTGAGTTTCCTGTTCTCTTGGAACTGAAAGGAGGCCAACAGCAGCTGAAACCAGGAGGGGCAGGGGAACGATGCGAGCGCCAAGGCCCTCGGCCAAAGACCAGGAGAAACACACCTGTGGTTAAGCAGGTGCTTTATTCCTTGTTACAGCGAGGAAGAATGAACACCATGGGAAACTATGGGGTGTCTCAGTAAGAGAGTGTTGGAACTTACTGTAGAATGAGGCTTCCGCTGGGTGCCTCTGGGGAGGGCCTGGGAAGGCAGAGGTTCGCTCCCGCTTGGACACTGTCAGAAAGGGAGGGCAATTCTATGATTGGGGATTTTCTGGGCACCACAGGGACTGTGCTTTTGTCTGTGATTAGACAAAATTAGGAAGTGGGCTGTTTGTTTCACTTATCATGGTCTCAGGATAGCTTTCCATGAGGTAATGGTTCTATGAGGTTTAGATCGGACCAGCTTGTGACGCTACTGCAATCGAGCTGCGCACCTCGGATCAACGCTGCACATCAGCGCCTGTTTTCTCGCTCACGAGCGGGAAGAGTCTGTGTGGAAAGGGATCTGGGTGTTGTTTTAACTGCTGAACACAGAGAAGTGTACAACCAACTCTGACAGCAGCCAGTATGGGGTTGATGTTTCCACCCAGATAAAAATGAACCCAATCATAGAATTGCCCCTGCTTTCCCACAGCACCCAATTCAGAGCAAAACTATACTTCGCTGTATCCTTCTCCAAACTAACCCAAGTCCAAAGCCTATAATGAATCCCTGCTTACACTTCCTTACTGAGGTGCCCCAAAGTTCCCCATGATATGCTGCCGTCTCCCTCACTGCAACAAGCCAATAAACCCATCTTTGACTGCAGGTGTGTTGTCCTAGGAGTCTGGCTAAAGGGTACCGATACTGCAAAGAGAAATCACTGGAAATGTTTAAGCCAGTAAGTGACATAAGGCTTACATTTTTAAAATGAGCACTCAAGCTCCTATGAGCACGTGGGTTTATGGGGGCAAGAGTGGATGCAAAAAAAAAAAAAAAAATCCTGATGATGGAGAACCTAAATTAAAAGTGACAGGGGATGGAGAGAAGGGGCCAGCTCTGATCATCATGGCAGAGGAGTTAGCACAGGAAGCTGGGGAGAAGGACACTGAGCTTTAGGAAGAGGGAAGAAGTGCAGAGTACCCTCTCCCAAGTAGGAGGAGAGTGAACAAATTAGGCAGGAAACATGGAAGGGGCAACAGATATTGTGGGTAGCATAGGAGAGCACAAGTCTGGTTTTTATTTATTTTTTTAAGACTTTATTTATTTGACAGAGAGACACAGCAAGAGAGGGAACACGAGCAGGGGGAGTTGGAGAGGGAGAGGGAGGTTTCCTGCGGAGCAAGGAGCCCAGTTGGGGCTCGATCCCAGGACCCGGGGATCATGACCTGAGCCGAAGGCAGACGCTTAACGACTGAGCCACCCAGGCGCCCCTCAAGTCTGGTTTTTAAATATGTTGAGTTTGAATGTGGAACATAGCAGTCACGGAAGGAGTGGGGAGGTGAGTACTGAGGAATGAAGCTGGATAGGAAGGTGAGGGCTCCGCCACAGGGGCCTGGAACATCATGCTAAGGAATTTAGATTCATTCCATAGGCAATGAGGAACCATTCAAGGTTTTATATCAGTGACCCTCTTAAAGTTAGCATGAACAGGACCAAGACCAGAAGGAAGGAAAAATCACCATGGGTCAGGTCAGTTCTTCTGCCTTAGTTTTATAGGGAACTGCAAGGGTCCCCTTGTCCAAATCCAAGTGCAGAGCCCCCTGTGATTCTGGATGGTCACCAGAGATTTAGTTGTCCTAAGGCATATCAGGAAATCGCCCTACTCTCCACCTTCCAAATTGGGCAAATTTGCGTCTCCCAAGAAGGTTTTCATCATAGCCAAGTTGGAACTAAGATTGAACTTAGCAACAAAAATGTATAGAAAGGACCAAAATTTGGTTCTAAGCTCTTCAGAAGTCAAAATAAAGACAGAGACCTCTTTATTTTATGTGACCTGCAGTGTCCATAAGATAGCAACAACCCCATTGTCCAAGGCTGCTCCAGGAGACAACGTTGTGTAGTGTCCAAGGAACAACTCCCTGATGGTAGCCTAGCGGTCTCCATTCTGTCAGTGCCTGGGATAGGATGCTGGATGGTTGCACCATGCTGCTACCTCCCCTTCGCCCATTCCTTTTATTTATTTATTTATTTATTTATTTATTTATTTATTTATTTACTTACTTACTTATTATTTCCTTACTTACTTGTTTACTTATTTAGCCTACTTGTCTAGAATATTTTGAGACGGTGAAAACTTAAGTTTTATTCACATTTCTATTTATTCAAGCACCTTATGATGGGCAAAATGGGGCTTAAAACTGGTTTATTAATGAAATAATACATTTGATAATCTCAGAGGAACCGGTAACCTAAAAGGATTTGAGAGCTGGCTCTTATTACTTGGGGTCCCACAAGACAACCTCTGGTTTTCTCTCATTCAGCAAACTTGTACTCATTAGGTGTTCTGCCTGATGCTGAGCTCTGGAAGTAACTATGATGAGCAGACTATCCCTGCCCCCCATCCAAAGAGCTCACAGTCAATTTGGGTCAAGAACTCATGCCAAGTGACCAACTCACAGTGACATGCCTGCTAAAGAGGTTGAGAGGAGTAAGAGAGGATTCTTCCTGGGAGATTGAAGGAGTGTGTGAGGTAGGAGGAGAAGAGGCAAATAGAAATGTATTGTCAGGGGAGAATTGAGATTATCAGGAAGGAAAGAATCTGTTGAATCCTCCCAGGCCAGCAGAACTGAACCTATTTGAAAATGTGCCTACCTGAGACCGAGCCCTGTCCCATCCAGGAAGCCTTGCCAGATCCTTCCCACTTAGAATTTGTGTCCCTCACTTTCCCATAATGTTTTGTTGGAAGCTCTGTGACATTTCCACAATGAGTAATTTCTATTTTGTGGGTGTCTGACCCACTCAGTTGTAAGTCTTGATGATACATCTTTGTGTATCCCGTGCACTGCCACTCACCTCCACACATCACCATCAGAATTATCTGCACATTATGGGCTGCCTGGATGGCTCGGTTGGTTAAACATCTGCCTTCAACTCAGGTCATGATCCAAGGGTCCTGGGATAGAGCTCTGCACTGGGCTCCCTGCTCCTTCTCACTCTGCCCTGTCCCCCCGCCCCCCCTACTCATGCTCTCAAATAAATAAAATCTTAAAAAAAAAAAAAAAAGAGGGGCGCGTGGGTGGCTTAGTCATTAAGCGTCTGCCTTCGGCTCAGGTTGTGATCCCAGGGTCCTGGGATTGAGCCCCGCCATTGGGCTCCCTGCTCCGCGGGAAGCCTGCTTCTCCATCTCCCACTCCCCCTGCTTGTGTTCCTGCTCTCGCTGTGTCTCTGTCAAATAAATAAAATCTTTAAAAAAAAAATTATCTGCACATTGTGACAGCTCAGGGTGATGTGCCAGGCACTGTACTAAGGAATTTCCTTGCATTTTCTTGTTTAATCCTTGTAACAATTTATGACATCAGTCTCATGATTATCTCCAATTTATAGATGAGATTAGTTCTCAGAGAGGTGAGACGATTTGCCCCTGTAGACAAGCAAGTATTCTGGGACTGGGACATGAGCTCAGGTCTGTCTGATTTGGCTCTGGGATCCCACTCTTAAGGCAGTGGCAAATCAGACCTCATAGATTTAAATTCAAATTTAAATTTAAATTTAGAAAATTAGTTAAATTTTAAAAAGTCTAGACTGTTTCAAAATGCTTTGTATCTATTAGCTCATTTAGTCTTCTCAAGTAACGTAGGAATTTAACATGCTACCTCCATATTATAGGACCAAATTGAGGCACAAGGAATTATCAGAGGCTGATATTTGACTTGGACCAAAGCCATAGACTTACTGCTAAGCTCAGCTGCAGTTTCTTGCTTCCCTGAGCCTCAGTTTCCTTTCTGGTAAAATGGGGATATTCCCAGTACCTAATGAAAACCATTTTTCAAGCAATTAAACAATTTTGGGGCGCCTGGGTGGCTCAGTTGGTTAAGTGTCTGACTCTTGATCTCAGCTCAGGTCTTGGTCTCAGGGTCATGAGTTTGAGCCCCATGTTGGGCCCCACTCTAGGCGTGGAGCCTACTTACAAATCAATCAATCAATTAATAAACCGAACTTTGCAAAGGGCAAAGTCTAAAACTCAGTAGGTACCAGGCATTAGTATTCGTAGTATTGGAGGCATGAGACTTTGGGCAAGTCACCTAACCTGAGCCCCAGTCTCCTCATATGAGCATTACTTACTGAACTTAGGGTTGGTGAAGATAAAGTGAGATGCTTTTAGAAAGGTACTTCTCACATAGAGAAAGTCTCTATAAATGGTAGTGATCACAAGTCCAGAGAAGGCGAAGGACAGGCAAGTCACTCCTTAGCTGACTGTCTGCTCCAATGTGCATACATCACAGCAGCAGGAGAGCTGATCCCAAATAACCCAGTGTTACTTGGATTTCAACTGCCTCTTCCTCTCAGGATTTGGAGTTGGCCCCAATACTATCTCATCAGTATCCGGGTATCTTCCCATTTGTAGCTTGAGCAGTTGAAATACCAAGAAGTAAAACCGAAGTTAGGGAAGTGGGGTCTTGTCAACCCTGTGAGGTCATGCTTTCCAACTACCGGAGCCTGGAGTCTCTCCATGTGCCTTCAGAATTGGCTCTAAAAATTCACACCCCAAGAGGCCATTTGAACTAGGTTCTGCATGCCCTGTGGTTCTAAAGTTTAGGGTTTAAAGGGACACCCTCAGTTTGCTCTTGTGACAACCAGAGACTCACTCTGGGGTTAAATTGCGATGAAGCCTGTGTTTCAAGAACGTTACAAAACTGGCTCTCCAAGAGACGGCTGTCTTGGGTTAGGGAATGGCAATTCACTCTGGCATACCCGAGCTAAACAGCACCTCCACCAGGAAGGCTCTCTGATAGGGGTGGTTGGAAGTGACGTAGATTTTGGGGATGCATGTAAGTTTTCCAAAGCTAAGCTTCCTGGTGCATCCCTCCAAAACAGTGGCCCTGTTGATTCCTTCCTACCAAAGACCATCAGGAATACACCTGTATTTGAACAAAGTTGGGCTTATTGGCCCCTTACAAAGAGGGAGAGGAACCTGTGAACCACAGTGGAGAGGGTGGGGCTTCTCAGCAAGAGGGTGTCAGGGCAAGGGACCGAAAGGACTTGAGTGTTAGGTGATTTGGAAGAGGGTCTGAGGAAACACAGTGTAGTTCTACAATGGTGTCTTCCCAAAGTGCAACCAGTTCTATGTTTGGATGTCTGACTTTTTATCTAGGTGGTAGAAAGAAGAGAATGGGCTAAAACCTTAACTAGTAATGATGCAGGAGTCCTGTTTGGTTATTTTTAAGTTCGGACAGAATTCTTGTCATTATCTATGCATTCGGACTGGGCTGGGTTCTGCAGTGGCTTGCTTGGGTGGCCCCTAGGGCCTCTGTTCCTGTCAGGATGCCTCCTTACAGTCTCCTGTGCCCCCTCCCTGCCCCCCTTAATGACCACTGGACTCAACCAGGACAGAGAGCCTGCGGGTACTGCTGCTGTTAAGCAAGGGGGGGCCTGGAAGAAATGGGGGCATCCGGTCAGCTGTCTGCTGCCGGTCCAAGAGGGGCCCAGCCCTGAGGCAGGAGAGGATTTGGCAGTCATCGCTGAGACCACCCTGGTATTCGTTGTACCCTGAGGGGCACTTCGTGGGGTGGTCCGTGGGGCTGTCCAGATAGAACATCTCCCTCAGGGGCCCAGGGCTCTCTGGTCCTTCACAAGGCCCAAGGGATGTACCACCTGGCAGCTGAAGACAGCCCCAAAGGGGACGGCCTGGACTGCACCCAGCTCTGGGTCACTGCTGACACACACCTTGAGGTGTGCCCGCGGGTGCAAGTAGCAGGGGCAGGCCTGGGCCCCGGTGAGCCGACTTGGGTTGCGGACTGTAGGGGCCTCCGAAGAGGACGCCCAAAGCGGCGGGCAGGGAGGCCTGCGAGGCGCACCCCCACACCGTGCTGCTCCCGGCGGGGTGCACCGCCTGGCCGCGGGGAGGGAAGAAGAGCCGGCCCTCGGGGCGGGGCGGGCCCGTCTTCAGCTCGACCGCGGGAGCTGGCCGGGCAAGAGGCGTTGCCGGCGAGCGGGCTCGGGGTGCGTCCTGCACGCACGCGACCTCGCCCTCCTGGTAGTCGGCCCCCAACGTCAGTTGGCACAGCGGCCGCCCGCGCGCGAGCCCCGTTTCCGGTGGCTCGGGGGTTGAAGGCGGGCGCCGCGCGCCTCCGGCAGCCCGGGAGCGCGGGGAGCGCGGGGACCGCGGAGTGGCGGCGGATGGCGCGGCGCGCGGAGGCCGCCCACCTGTAGCGCGGCGGGCACCTAACTGCCGCGGGCCTCCCGCCGCTTCTGCGGGGTGACGCCTGCGGGGACTGGGTGGGACAACGCGGCGGAGGCGGCGCACGTGACGTCGCTCTTCCCGCGGGCGGGCGGGTAGCGGCTCCCGCCTCACCTGGTCCTCGCGGGTGAGTACGCGCGCGGAACCTCGGCTCGGCGTCTCTGCCAGGGGCGCGGCCCCGCTGGTCTCCCGAGCCCGCAGCGTCCGCAGGTGCTGCCGAAAGGCGGCCTGCGAGCCCGGGGGTGCAGGGCTCGGGGCCTTCCTGGAGTAGGTGCTGGGGCGTGACCGGCTGGGACTCCAGGCTGTGCATCTCCACGTCCCGGCAGCGGCCGGAGAGCGCGCCGCGGAGGCCCGGGAGGAGGGAGAGCGGGACGTTGATGGAGGCCGCCCAGGTGTGGGTGCAGCCGAGCCAGTGGGCAGTGAGCTCGGCGCGCTCTCCGTGAGCTCTGTGAAGAAAATCACATCTCATCTCTTGAGCACCTAGTATTTTAGTCTCTCGCGGGCTCCTGGTCACAGGAGCTACTGCTCCTAGCTACTGCTATTGCACTGAATGAGGAAGTCGCCCAGGGGCACAGCCTGGAAAACTGGGTCTTTTTCCCCTTGACCAGGCAGCTTGTGCGTGAGGCGCTGTGGCTGGGAGGTCACACTTACTGCAGGCTGATTTCCGGGTGGGCCTTCGGCAGATATTCCAAAAAGGAGCCCCTTTCTGGCTGGGGCAGGCTCGAAGTAGCTCTAAGGTGGCTGTGTCAACGCTCCAGAGCCCGGGTGTATGGGCAGGGCTGAGCTTCTGAAGGGGGCTTAGCTACCCATAAATAGTCCAGGGTCCAAGAACGGTCATGCTCCTTTCCCAGCTTGGAGCTCTCCAGGGGTGCTCTGTTCCTGAGATCAGCAGCTCCTCTCAGTGTGCCTCTGGGCGAGGTGCTGTATAACCCTATTTTAACCTCTCACCAGTTGCCTTTTACATTTTAGGAATCTGAGGCCCAGAGAAGTCAGGCAAAGTAGCAGGGTCACGGTTGGGTACACAGTGGAGCAACATTTGAATCTAGGTTCAGTGAATGCCAAAACACACCATCCACGGATCTGTGCCTGTCCTTCCTAAGCAGTGTCAGGGTCTGGATTTGGGATCACTTAACCCAGTGGCATCACTCTTGGGTAGATCTGGTTTCCGCAACATACTTAGAGCAAGTCTTTTCTCCCCAGCATGTGTGGGAGAGAGGGCACCATCCAGAGGAATGGGTGTTGGCCTTCATGTCCCGCTATGAGTTGGAATCCGGGCCTTAGCAATTTCATCAGCTGAGCCCTCCCACATTGTGGCTTTCTTCCCAGAGTCCCACTTCTCTCGTCTGTTATACATTGAGAACAATACAAACCTCTTCAGACTCGAGCTATTAGTGTAAAATGCCCAGCAGAGTGTCTGGCACAAAATAAGGTGTCCATTTAATAAAGTCGGTTAAGTGACTTATTCAAGGTTTGGACTTGCACCCAGGTTGGTCTGAATCCAAAGCTACATGTGGTGCCTTCCAATCTCTATTTGTGCATTCTTTTTTATTAAAAAGTGTAATTGATTTCTCATAAGGTACTTTGGGGTGGATTATTTGCTAGAGAGAAGACTATTCTCTGGGGAGACAGTAAAGCCTTTTCCTCCTGCTTGTGTATCTTCCTGTGACAAGAACAAGTAATCATGCTGCTTTCGCACATCCTGCTCAGTCCCTTGGGCTTGTGACTTAAGAACAAACACCTCACGTCACTGGAAATCTAAAGGAGTCTGGAAATTCATCGTGTTTGGTGATAGCGCTTTCCCAGGACCTGGGGCAGGTTTGGGCATTTTATAGCAGGGGACAGGGGAGAAGATAAATGTGCTTCGGCTGAGTGGTGGCTGAGCATTTGCTGATGTGGATCAGATGCAAGCAGGAGGAGGGCAAGGAAAATTCTGAAGATGTTTTGTTACCAGCCCAGGGCAGCATTTGCTGAGGTCTGGGGACAAGGGGGTCAAATGGTGGCCAGCACTCACATCCCCTAATTGTTCAGAGGCAGCATAAGGAACATACAGGCAGGACAGCCTTGAGTTAGATGCCAAGGCGCTGTGGCCTCGGATAAGTGTGACTTCCTCCAAAACTGGAACAGATAGGACTTTCTTCACTATTAACTTGAAAAAAATTACGGCAAATGCTTGTTGTGGAAAATTAAAAGAGTAAAGACATTAGACAAATTAAAAGAGTAAAGACAAAGGGAAAAAGACCTCCTCCAGCCTGTTCCACTCCCCAGAGATTACCACGTGAACAGATGGGTGTATCTCTTTTCATACATGTGAAAGACACATATACACACAGTTTTCTTTTACAAAAATGGTACAAGGCCATACACACCTTCATTTTACCCACAGAGAAACTGATTCCCAGAGAAAGGGATGTGCACAGGGTCACACAAAAGAGATTGTAGCAGGGCTGGGTCTGAGTCCCTGCCTCCTGACTCCACATCCCAGGCTCAGTCCACGCCCCACCCTGCCTCACGGCATCTGGGCCATCCTTATTCCAGCGGAGCTCTCCAGGGGACACACATACAATTGCCCCTGCAGATAAGCAGAGGAAGTAGTCCAAATATTTAATGCAGTGCACATTGCAGTCCCAGCCAATCAGAATCCACACTGGCTGGAAATGGCCTTCCTGAGGTTACTAGCTAAATATTGGCCCGCCTGGGGAGGTCTCATTTCATACCTTATCTGTCTCTCAACGCATAGTTAGGAAGGGAGGGAGGGGGAGATGAAGGAAGGAAAGAAGATGCAAAATGGTCTTAAATAAAACCACAGAGGAAGAAAAAAAATGCTTTCAACAGAATCACAATGTTATTAACAGTAGCATTATCTATTATTTTTTAAAATAAGGACAGAGGCAAGGGAAGCAAAAGTAAAAATGAACTATTGGAACTTCATCAAGATAAAAAGCTTTTGCACAGCAAAGGAAACAGTCGACAAAACCAAAAGACAACCGACAGCACGGGAGAAGATATTCACAAATGACATAACTGATAACGGGCTATAATCCAAAATCCATAAAGAACTTATCAAACTCAACACCCAACAAACAAAAAATCCAGTCAAAAAATGGGCAGAAGACATGAACAGACATTTCTCCAAAGAAGACATACTAATGGCCAACAGACACATGAAAAAATGCTCCACATCACTCAGTATCAGGGAAATACACAACAAAAGCACAATGAGATACCACCTCACACCAGTCAGAATGGCTAAAATTAACAGTGCAGGAAACAACATATGTTGGTGAGGATGCTGAGAAAGGGGAACCCTCTTACACTGTTGGTGGGAATGCAAGCTGGTGCAACCACTCTGGAAAACAGTATGGAGGTTCCTCAAGAAGTTAAAAATAGAGCTATCCAATGACCCAGCGATTGCACTTCTAGGTATTTACCCAAAAGATACCAACACTGCACCCCAATGCTTATAGCAGCAATGTCCACAATAGCCAAAACATGGAGAGTCCAGATGTCCCTCAACAGATGAATGGATAAAGAAGATGTGGTATATATATACAATGGAATATTACTCAGCCATCAAAACATGAAATCAGATGGGGATGTAACCAGACAATATTATGCTAAGCAAAATGAATCAATCAGAGAAAGACAATTATGATATGATTTCACTCATTTGTGGAATTTGAGAAACAAAACAGGATCCTAGGGGAAGGGGGGAAAAATAAAATAAGACTAAATCAGAGAGGGAGACAAACCATAAGAGACTCTTAACTATAGGAAACAAATTGAGGGTTGCTGGAGGGGAGCAGGGTGGGGAATGGGGTAAATGGGTGATGGGCATTAAGGAGGGCACGTGATATAATGAGCACTGGGTGTTATAGGCACCTGATGAATCACTGAACTGTACCCCTGAAACTAATATAATATAATATAAACTAGTATAAATAAATAAATAAACTAATATAATACACTATATGTTTATTGAATTGAAACAAAATAAAGTTTAAAAAAATAAGGACAAGGAAATCGTGCTGCTTAAGAGAGGGGAAGATACAACAATGAAAAATGAAATAAATAGGAAGAATTTGGCTGAACTGGATTTGGGGTACAGCTTTGCACTCAGTGGCTCTGTAACCTTGGACTTAATCTCCTTGAACTTCCTTTCTGTAGATGTCTGTGAACGTGAAGAGGGAGGAGAGGAACAAAGAGGAATTGAACCAAGATAACACCAGTTAAAGACTTGAGGGGTCTGGGACACTTTTAGTCTGATGACCTAAATTCCAGATGGGCGTCTTAAGGTCTTTCTCACCCTGAGTCCAAGCTGATGGGGATTCTGGATTAAACCTCTAAATAAGTTTCATTCTTCGAAGTCATATGGTTTATTTGGTAGAGGCTGGGGTACCTGTTGAGAGGATATGGAGGTGTAGTTTATAGGGGCAAGTATAAGGGGAAAACGTGAAGGATGGGGTGGCTTTCAACCTCCTCTGTATATGGAGCAGCCTTTTAACTGAGTTTTTACCCCCAGCAGCATACTTTCTGCCTGCTTTAAAAGCCATGAGTGACCGTAAAATAAAAGGCTCATGGAGTAGGGAATTTGATTTTACTCTAGAAGCCGAGCGCTCCTCCCTGCATCAGCTTCCCTGACCAGCAGAGGGCAGTGCAGACAGCGACATCACTGGTTTGTGGTTTGTGCCCTGAAGGGACTTTACAATTTTTTTTTAATCCCAATTATGGTAAAAAACAAACAAAAAACAAAACAAAAAATACACACGTAACATAAAATTTACCATTGTAACCATTTCTAATTGTATAGTTCATTAGTGTTAAGTCTATTCACATTGTTGTGCAAACAACCTCCAGAACTTTTTTAACTTAACAGAACCGAAGCTGCATACCCCTTAAGCCACTACTCCCCATTCTCTCCTCTCCACAGCTTCTGGCAAACCACCATTCTCCTTCCTGTCTCTGGGAATTTGACCGCTCTAGGTACCTCGGATAAGTGGCATCATCCAGTGCCTGTCTTGTTGACCGGCTCATTTCACTTAGGATAATATCTTCAAGGTTCATCAACAGTGTGGTGAGTGTTGGGCTTTCCTTCCTTTTTGAAATGATTATTTTTGCCTTTTGCACAGTATGCAAATGTCACAAATCTCCTCTTGCTTGATTTGAACTCTTCCTGGTATGTCACGTATCAGTGTCCCCCTTCAAGTCCTGCCTGTGCCAGCCACGTATGCATGTTCACTGGACAGCTTGGTGCTCCCTGTGTGGGGTTGACTGGAGGAGGGGAAGCCTGGTGCTCCGTGTGTGGGATTGAGTGGAGGAGGAGGTAGGAGCAGGACACCAGTACATTCACTCAGTGAGCTGTCCCTGCAAAGGGCACCTTGGCTGTGTGTATAAGACAGGATATTTCTGCACACTCCCCTTTAACGCGGGGTTTCCACGTCTGGGGATCCATTTGAAAGAAATGATTCAAATAGAAAGACAAATTCACATTCAGTACATTTAGAAAGTCATCCGTGGTGGTGCACAGCTCACAGCTCCCTGCAAGAGGGAGTCTGCTGTGAGGCCTCCAGTTGCTGCCCATTTGGGGTCTGCTCCACATTTGGGCCAAGTGTACACTCTTCTAGGGCATGGGAGGAGATGTCTCTTAGGAAGTGGGCTTTAAGCTAAACCCTGAAGGACACATAGGACTTACTCAGACCAAGAATGGATAGAAGAGTATTTAGCAGAAAAGTTATTTATAGGTCAGGCAAACACAGAATTTCACCCCTCCATCTTGGTTGCCAAGGTCTGTGCTCCCACTGGACCCATCTTGTTCCCACAAATGGCCCCAAACATGCCCTCACCTTGAATCTGCAAATGCTACTTCTAGTTAATGATGCTCAGCCAGCGAGGGACCTCTTGTAAATCCCCTACGTGTTTAAAGATTTATTTATTTAAGAGAGAGAGAGAGGAAGCGGTGGTGGGGGCAGAGAGAGAATCTCAAACAGACTCCCTGAGCACAGAGTCTGACATGGGGCTCAATCTCACGACCCAGAAATCATGACCCGAGCTGAAATCAAGAGTCAGACACTCAACGGACTGAGCCACCCAGGTGCCCCAATCCCCTGGATGTTTAAAATAGACTTGCTAAGTGTTGGTGTAGTGATCAAGGTCATATGTTATCTCCCAGATGGGTTAGAAAAAGAAACAGAAATAGAATGGACTTGGGAACACTGGGGGAATCTATGCAAACACAAAACGTGTTCTTTTTAGCTCCGGCATAAATATCATAGAGAAATGAGCTCAGTTTCCAATAAAAGAACAGTCACTCCTACCTGCTCTTGTGGGCAGAGGATGACTGTGTTAAACCTAGGCCACCTGTCCACCAGCACCTGAAGCTCAAATGAGTCCCTCTGGTTTACATGGAAGATTGTACCATAAACTTGTAGCAGCCCAAATAAGAGGGAGAGTCAGACATGGGGAGCATCCCATGCCTGTGAATAAAGCTTGAAATAAATTCACACACAGGCTTCTAGGGTTGGAGTCTGTGTACAGCATGTTCACCACTGGAGACCCTTTCCACTTAGGCAAGGCTAGCAAACTGCCTTGGGAGTTCAGCTTCTGGTGTGTCCCCTTGGAGGAGTAGGCTGGGAAGGCTGGAGGGGAGCTATGGTATATAATCTTAACATAGGGACTTGGCTTGTTTACCGCAGGACTTGTCTTTCTCAGGCCTAAATTGCCTGGAATAGGAGCTGCAGGCTTGTAAAACCTGCAAACAGGTGATGCACCTAAACCTTCCTGCCCTTCAAAGACACCCCACAGAGGCAGGAGGAGTGAGGGTGGCTCAGGGCTGCCACACTCCAGAGCATTCACCTTTGACTGTGTCAAAGTACAGGAAACCGCCAGGACGTTGGAAGTGGGATGGGATAAATAAAAGAAGAGCCGCATGCCTGGCCCCAGTCCATGCTCAGAGACATACATGCTTCAGGGCTGAGACAGAAGGCGAATTCCATGTGGTTTCCTCTCACGGGCAGGCTGGGAGCCTGTCCTCCACCCTGAGTCACCCCTCCTAGTCAGTGGCATTGTAGTCTGTCAGCCTTAGCCTGAAATCCGGCCACTGGACAAGCACTGGGCAGCTTGAGTTGTTAGTAAAAGGGTTGAAAGCATCTCCTTCCCAACTGATCAAATGTGCTATGGGCAGGGAGTGGGGGAGTGTGTGTTCATGCCCCTGAGCTTCTGGAATGGGGGTTCTTTGATAACACATTTTGAAGTAGGCTGGGAACTTTGGTGTAAGACATCTGCTTTCAGACACAGTGGGGGTGCTAGGAGGAGCCTCTCTCCCTCTCTTTCTCCCTTGTTTGAAACCATTTTTTATAATGTGAACTCTCTGCTGTTTACACTTCCTTATACTCATATTCATATTCTGCCAACCATTCTAGAGACCAACTGCAAACAGGGCTAAAAACCAAGAGAACACAAGAGAATAGTTATGCCAAGTGAGGGCAGGTGTAAAACCGAAATTGCTGTAAAATAGAGAAGAATAAATTAAAACGATGATATTAAAACAAAAGCTGTAAGCATCCTAAAATAAGAAGAGAAAAAGTTTTTCAGGAGTGCAAAATTTTTTTAAAAAGATTTATTTATTTGTTTCAGAGAGAGAGAGCAAGCGAGAGAGTGAGAGCACAAGCAGGAGGGGCAGAGGGAGAGAGAGAGTCCCAAGCAGATTCTGTGCTGAGCGTGGAACCCGATGCGGGGCTGGATCCCATGACCCTGAGATCATGATCTGAGCAGAAACCAAGAGTCAGTCGCTTAACCGACTGCACCACTCAGGTGCCCCATGAGAGCAAAATTTAAATAAAATTCATCAATAATAAGATTGAAAAAAAGGGAAATCAGGAAAATAATATTTATTCATGACAATAACTATAATTAGCTAAAAATGTCTCATCGTTATACATGAGGTACTGTCTGAGCACTCCACGGGTCTCACACACTTCTCACAAGGACTCTGAGTGAATACAAGCAGTTATTCCCACAGAAAGGTTAATGACCTGGAGGCCTGACAGATCAAACAGCTGTTTCAGGGCCAGCTAAGCTAGTGAGTGTCGAAAATGGGATTCCAACCCAGGACGTCTGATTCCAAAGCCTACACTCAAAATCGGATGAAAAGCTTCAGCCGTTTTTATTCACATTACTTCTGACATCAAATGAGAGTGTTTTCCTTTTCCTCCAACACCAACTACGTGGTATCTTTTCAAATGTCACTTCTCCAACCCTCTGAGGCCAAGTAGATGCCCAACAATTAAGTTCCATTCTGACACTGGCAATGAATACAGACCGACAGGTTAGAGGCTCAGTTCCACAGGACGGTCCCATGTCGGTCGTAAGTCCGGGGCACCTGTACTTCTGACAGATTGGCTGTAAGTCAGAGGATCCCCTGACCCCCTCCTCAGCCTCCATAATTTGCCAGAATGGCTCACAGAGCTCAGGAAAGCACTTTATTTATGTTTACTGATTTCTTATAAAGGATACAAATGAACAGCCAGATGAAAACGCACATAGGGAGCGGCCAGAAGCATCCTGAGCGCACAATCTCCTGTCCCTGAGGCATTGGGGTGAGCCACCCTTTGGGCATGTGGATATGTCAAAGAGGAAATTCTCCAAGTCCTATCACTTAGGGGTTTTTATGGAGGTTCCATTACATAGGCACAATTGATGAAATCATTGAGCATTGGTAACTAAACTCAATCTCCAGTTCCTTTCCCCTCCCCAGAGGTGCAAGAGTGAGGCTGAAAGTTCTGGCCTGCTAATCACATTGCTGGTTCCTCTGGCAACCAGCTACCTTCCCCCTCCTGAAGCTATCTAGGGACCCACCTAGAGTCACCTTATTAGCATAGACTCAGGTATGTTTGAAAGGGGGTTGTTGTGAATAACAATAGATTCTTCTGTTACCCCATTGCTTAAGAAATTCCAAGGGTTTTAGGAGCTCAGTGCCAGGAACTGGGGGGCTGAGTTGGTTAAGCGACTCAGGTCTTGATCCTGGAGTCCCAGGATGGAGTCCCGCATTGGGCTCCTTGCTAAGCGGGGAGTCTGCTTCTCCCTCTGACCTCCCCCTTGCTCATGCTCTCTCTCTCAAATAAATAAAAATAAAATCTTAAAAAAAAAAGCTGAGCAAAATTAAAAGAAGTATT
>NW_027397083.1:678986-718863 GCF_003265705.2 Callorhinus ursinus | reverse complement strand
TTTTGCTTTTGTTTCACTAGTCTTTGGAGATGTATCTTGAAAGAAGTTGCTGTGGCCAATGTCGAAGAGGTTACTGCCTATGTTCTCCTCTAGGATTTTGATGGATTCCTATCTCACATTGGGTCTTTCAGCCATTTTGAGTTTATCTTTGTGTATGGTGTTAGAGAATGGTCGAGTTTCCTTCTTCTGCATGTGGCTGTCCGATTTTCCCAGCACCATTTATTGAAGAGACTGTTTTTTACCCATTGCATATTTTTTCCTGCTTTGTCAAAGATTATTTGATCACAGAGTTGAGGGTCTATATCTGGGCTCTCTATTCTGTTCCACTGGTCTATATGTCTGTTTTTGTGCCAGTACCATGCTGTCTTGGTGATCACTGCTCTGTAATACAGCTTGAAATCAGGCAACGTGATGCCCCCGGCTTTTTTTTTTTCTTTTTCAATATTTCTTTGGCAATTCGGGGTCTTTTCTGATTCCATACAAATTTTAGGATTCTTTGTTCCGGCGCTTTGAAAAATGTCATTGGAATTTTGATCAGGATGGCATTGAAGGTATAGATTGCTCTGGGCAGCATAGACATTTTAACAATGTTTATTCTTCCCATCCATGAGCATGGAATGTTTTTCCATCATTTTGTGTCTTCTTCAATTTCTTTTGTGAGTGTTCTGTAGTTCCTAGAGTGTAAATCCTTTACCTCTTTGGTTAGGTTTATTCCGAGGTATCTTATGGTTTTTGGTGCTATTGTATATGGAATTGTTTCTCTAATTTCTCTTTCTACAGTTACATTGTTAGTTTATAAGAAAGCAACTGATTTCTGTGCATTGATTTTGTATCCTGCCACATTACTGAATTGCTGTACGAGTTCTAGTAATTCGGGGGTGGAGTCTTTTGGGTTTTCCACATAAAGTATCATGTCATCTGCAAAGAGAGAGAGTTTGACTTCTTTGCCAATTTGAATACCTTTTATTTCTTTTTGTTGTCTGATTACTGTTGCTAGGACTTCTAGTACCATGTTGAACAATAGTGGTGAGAGTGGGCATCATTGACATGTTCCTGATCTTAAGGGAAAGGCTCTCAGCTTTTCCCCATTGATGATGATATTCGCTGTGGGTTTTTCATAGATGGATTTTATGAACTTGAGGAATGTTCCCTCTATCCCTACACTCTGAAGAGTTTTAATCAGGAAAGGATGCTGTATTTTTTCAAATGCTTTTTCTGCATCAATTGGGAGGACCATATGGTTCTTCTCTCTCCTCTTCTTAATGTGTTCTATCACATTGATTGATTTGTGAATGTTGACCCACCCTTGCATCCTAGGGATAAATCCCAGTTGGTCGTGGTGGATGATCCTTTTAATAGTACATTATTGGATCCTATTAGCTAGGATTTTGTTGAGAATTTTGGAATCCATATTCATCAGGGATATTGGTCTGAAATTCTCTTTTTTGATGGGGTCTTTGCCTGGTTTGGGGACCTTACACTAGTAGAATGGCAAAAATTGACAAGGCAAGAAACAACGAATGTTGGAGAGGATGTGGAGAAAGGGGAACCCTCTTACACTGTTGGTGGGAATGCAAGGTGGTACAGCCACTTTGGAAAACAGTGTGGAAGTTCCTCAGAAAATTAAAAATAGAGCTACCCTATGACCTAGCAATTACACTAATGGGTATTTACCCCCAAAGACACAGATGTGGTGAAAAGAAGGGCGATATGCATCACAGTGTTCATAGCAGCAGTGTCTGCAATGGTCAAACTGTGGGAAGAGCCATGATACCCTTCAACAGATGAATGGATATAGAAGATATGGTCCATATGTACAATGGAATATTACTCAGCCATCAGAAAGGATGAATACCCAACTTTTACATCAACATGGATGGGACTGGAGGAGATTATGCTGAGTGAAATAAGTCAAGCAGAGAAAGTCAATTATCATATGGTTTCACTTATTTATGGAACATAAGAAATAGCATGGAGGACATTAGGAGAAGGAAGGTGAAAGTGAAGGGGGGAAAATTGGAGGGGGAGACGAATCATGAGAGACTATGGACTCCAAGAAACAAACTGAGGGTTTTAGAGGGGAGGGGGTGGGGGGAAGGGTTAGCCCTGTGATGGGTACTAAGGAGGGCATGTACTGCATGGAGCACTGGGTGTTATACGAAAACAATGAATCATGGATCACTACATCAAAAATTAATGATGTATTGTATGGTGACTAACATAATTGAATTTTAAAAAAGCAATGAACTAACTAAAAAAAAAAACCAATTCCCTTCACAGTACCATCAAAAATAATAAATCACTTAGTAATAAATTTAACCAAGGTGGTGAAAGATCTGTACATCAAAAATAATAAATCACTTAGTAATACATTTAACCAAGGTAGTGAAAGATCTGTACACTGAAAACTACGAGACTTGGATGAAAGAAATTAAAGATACAACCATGTCATTTTCGTCCTTAAATTTCCTTAATTCACCCTGTTTTTTCAGGCCTTATGCTTTGCAATTGCTATTTTCTCTGCTTTGAATTCCATCCTACCCTGCCACCATATAAAAAATCTTATTTCAACATGCAGCTTTGGTAAAATTTCCACTGGGAAGCATCTCTGAATCTCTCCCTGAAACCTCCAGCACATATAATTTTTTTCTGCCTTGTTTTATTGACCTTATTAATGACAGTAGGTTTCAATAACATGCAGCATCTTAATGGGACGGCAGTATCACAATGAGAAGTTGTGAGTTAATGTGAATGAGTTGGTATGGTTTACAAAAATACTAATTTAAAGGGATACATGCACCCCGATGTTTATAGCAGCATTATCTACAATAGCCAAATTATGGAAACAGCCCAAATGTCCATCGACTTGAGTGGATAAAGAAGTTGTGGTATACACACACACACACACACACACACACACAATGTGATATTACTCAGCCATAAAAAAGAATCAAAATTGGTGTTTTTAAAGGTAGGAAATATATTTTTCCCTTAGGTTAGGAGTTAAAAATTATTGATTTATTACAATTTGGAAGTATAGCCTGGTATATTAATTATATTAATATTATTATAGCCTGGCATATTAATTATACTAATTTCCTTTCATATCTTTAAAAAAAAGATCAGCCTCTTACCTATGCCATCAACATAATCTTAAGTTAGCACATCCTTCCATTGGTTGCCTCTATTCCCACAAACCAGATGCAAGAAATGACAAAGTGTGTTTGGTCTTTAGCATCAGCAGGATGCTGTTTGGGGGCCTGTTTTGAAAACAAAGCAATGAATGAATATGGAAGTGTATCATATGGTTTTAATTAACTTTCTACCTGTGCTGTTTCTTTATCTTGTTCATTCTTCTGTTTCTGCACATTTCATGCCATGTTGTAATTTGTGGACTTATCTATATTCTCCTCTAGGCTGTGGATTTTTTTGGGGATAAGGACTTGTTCACTATCACTATGATTCATTCCTATATCCCTAGAATCTATCACATTGTTAGGCACATGATAGGCACATAGAAAGTATGAACACAGAAGCATATTCATTCCACATCTGGCACCTTACCTGCTTCTGAGGGCAAATAACCACTGTGTTAAAATCAGACCTCTTGTCCACTAGGGCCTTTAGCTTGAATGGGTTTCTCTGGTTGCCGCATTCCAAGAAAGGGCGAGAATCAGCTTGTTAGGAAGGGATGGTAAAGTGCCTTGTCTGATCAGGACAAGGATTATTTCCATGAAAGAGTGAAGTTTTATGATTGGAAGTTACCTAATGAGCATTTATGCCAAACAGTTTTTAGGTTCTACTTTTTTGCCTCATAAATATATCTTTTAAAGACTTTTTAAAAATTATTTTAGAGAGAGAGATTGCAAGCAGGGGGAGGAGCAGGGAGAGGGACAAGCAGACTCCACATTGAGTGCAGAGCCTGACATGGGACTTGATATCACAACCCTGAGATCGTGACCTGAGTTGATCGAGTCAGATGCTTAACTGACTGAGCCACCCAGGGGCCCCAATAAATATATCTTTTAAAAAATATTCATATGGTAAAATTTTCAGACCTTATAATTTGTGAATAAAAATCATGAACTCTCCCATTGTAAAATTTAATAAGATCTTTAATGGATTTCCTTCTATTCATGTACAAACATAATACCTAATGAAAATTGAAGTGAAAATTTTCAGATAACATTTGATTTTGAAATGTTTTCCTCTCATTGAATAAATATATTATAGCCATATTTCTTTTACAAAAAATAAAAATGATTTTTAATGACTGCATAGCATTTTATAATATGGATGAACCAACATTAATTTTTTAAAACTTTTTATTCATTCACATGAAGTAACAAAGATAGTACAAAGAGGTCCCATCTACTCTCACCCAATATTCCCCAATAGTAAATCTTAAGTCACTGTAGTACAATGTCAGAACTAGGAAAATGTCAATTTTGGCACATTGGCACAATGTGTGTGTATGGCATTTTATCCAGTAGATTCATATAAACACCACCACAATCAGGATACAGAATTACCTCCACTCCTAGAGCTACCCCTTCATAGTCAAACCCACCCTCACTTCTCTCAACATTGACATCCTTTTACCCTCCTCCAATTATAGTAGATTCTATATATTATATAATCTTAAATATTCCTTCTACATACACTGATAACCACATCAGTGTTACAATTTTTATGTCAACAGTTAAATATAATTTAGAAAACTCAAGAGGAAAAGTCTTTTGTATTTATCTATATTTATAATTTCCATTCTATTTTTCTTATGTTCCAAGATTTCTTATTTTGTTGTTTCCTTTCTATTTAGAGAATTTATTTTAGCCATTCTTTTAGGATAGGTCTGCTGGCAACAAATTCTCTTAGTTTTCCTTCATCAGAGAATGTCTTGATTTTCTCTTTATTCTTGATGGATATTTTTGCTGGGTATAGAATTGGTTGGTTGACAGTTTTTCAGCCCTTGAAATATCTATGACATTTTCTTCTAGCCTCCATGTTTTTTGATGAGACATCTACTGTCATTCAAATTGGGTTTTTTCCCCTAGAAGTAAGGTATCGTTTCCCTCTTGCTGCTTTAAGCATTTTTTCTTTTGTCTTTAGTTTTCAGAAGTTTGACTATATGTGTTGGCATGGATTTCTTTGGGCTTATCATGTTTGGGTTACACTAAGTTTCTTGAATCTGTAGGTTCATGTATTTTGCCAAATTTGGGGAGTTTTCAGCCATTACTTTTTCAAATACTTTTTCAGTTCCACTCTGTCTCCTCTGTTTTGGGGGCTATAATACTGCAAGTGTTAGACCTTTCAATATAGTCCTATAGGTCTCTGAAACTCTCTTCTCTTTACTCCCCAGTTTTTCATTTATTGCCGTTGTTTTTGTAATTGTAACATTTAATGATGGATGCTTTAAAATCCTCGTTAGTTAATTCTAAGATCTGTGTATTTTATTGTTAGTATCTGTTGATTTTCTTTTTTCAGTCAAGTTGTGGTTTTTCCTGTTTTTTAAATGATAAGTGATTTTTAAATAGAATCCTGGACATAGTATTGGACAGTATGCTATGAGACTCTGGATATTATTTAAATTTTCTGTTTTGGTTGGCTTTCTCTGACACTGCTCTGGCAGGGGAAGAAGTAGGAAGGGGAGGGATATTCCTTACTGCAAGCTGGAGGTAGAAGTCCAGGTTCCCCATTCAGCCTTCGGTGACACCATAGCGGGATAGAGTCCACCTATTATTATGGTAATGGGAGTTCCAGTTCCTACCAGACCTCCACTGATACCCTGGCTTAGAGGGACTGGGTACTGTTTTACTGCTTTCCATGTACTCTACACTGATGCCATCATAGGAGTGTATGGGTTCTTTATTGCCTGGTGGTAACCAGAGTTCTTGTTTCCTTAAGAATGACCCATTCTCCCCTTTAAGGACTCAGGAAGGTTCTTCCTCAAGGATTTTTCTAGCATCTGAGCATCTGTGAACCCTGCAAGTGGAGCATGTTAATAAGTAATAAGTCTGGAGAGAGGACCAAGAAACAACCAGGAATGGAAAATTATGAATCAATAGTGACTAGACCCACATACCTCTACCTGGACCATAGAAAGTAAGAGGTGAGATAAATTTTCCCACTTCTAAAATAACTGCCTTAGGAGGGGGAAAGAAAGTATAGTCACTCTAGATCTCTAGACTTACTGTGATAGAAGTTTGGGGTGGCATAATGAAAATTTTGAGAGGATGACCTCATAGAAGACACCAGGAACACAGGAGAGTAGCAGGTTCTACGCTAATGGGCAAGCTCAGGACCTTCTTCAGTGCTCTTTATTGGTGTCACTCTCATTTAAGTACTTACCACCTCCAAGGGAGGATGAGACTGGCAGAAAGCACAGGGTCTCTTTTTGATAATTTACATTTCACTTTCTTACACTACCCTCAATGTCAATCATTAAAGACACATTTATTTTAACAAACACATTCTTTAAATACACAAGTGCATCTTTTGGAATTGAATTGCTGTCTGTGATTATCTACTGCCACCACTAACAAGCTACGTAATCTTCAAAAGGTTACTTAACTGGGTTCCTGGGTGGCGCCATCAAGTGTCTGCCTTCAGCTCAGGTCATAATCCCGGGGTCCTGGAATCGAATCCCACATCAGGGTCCCTGCTCCACGGGAAATCTGCTTCTCTCTCTGCCTCTCTTTGTCTGTCTCTGTCTGTCTCTGTCTCTTATAAATAAATCAAAAAAACTTTTTTAAAAAAGGGTTACTTAACCAATTTGTACCGTGGTTTCTTCATTAATAAATTCTACTGTAAACAGATCCTAACTCAGAAAATTGTTGTAAGGAGTAAATGAGTTAGTGCACATTATGTGTATAGAAGGGTTTCTAGCATATATTAACTCAAAATGTTATTTTTAATATTGTTATTATTAATATTATCAGTGACAGTTAACTACACAACAGTTTGAATAATCCATTGGGTTGTGTTTCTGTGTTGAAGGCATGGAAGGTAACTTTAACTTAGACCACAATGGGAATGCATTGGTGCAAATAGTGCCCTTGGAAAAATACTAGTACATATATATCATAGTGATGGTATGATGATCAAATGAGGTAATCCATGCCCTGGCACCAAGGAAATGAAAAAGTGCATGTAAAACTCTCAGCAGAATGCCTGGCATAAAATAGTATTAATATGCATTTGTTATTATCATTCCATGGAGGAAGCAGGAAAAAGATGGTTTTATGTACTTAGTCCTTTAGTGCTGAAGCACTTTGGCTTCCCAGATCTGTAGCTAGCACATTCTTGTCTTTCTTCTTTTTAGAAACACATGTCCTTTGGGATGATCAGTTAAGATACAGACTTGTAGAGATAAGATTAGTGTTGTTTACTTTCAGTGGGAAAATGTTTCTGCTTCCAAAGATCTCATTAGCTTTTTAGAACCTGCTGCATGAACAGGTTTGAGATTGCTTAAAGGAGTTAATATTCTTGACCTTTCCATGTCCATGTGCCCTATCCCTCAACCCCATTTGCTCCTCATTCCTTTGGGGATACCAACAGGCCATTTCCCCTTCTAAATCTACTTATTTGTTTGAGGAAAGGAGAGTCTTTGTCAGCATCTTTATAGCTGTGGTTGTATCTTTTTAAAGAAACTTTACTGCTGAAAAACTTAAAGAGGTGTGGTTAAATGCATAAGTGTACAGCTCTACAGGTTTGACACATGTATATGCCCATGAAACCATCATCACACTTAAGATCTATAACATTTCCTTCATCCCTAATGTCCCTGAATTTCCCTTTGTAGTTTGTTGCTCCCCCCTGTTAACCAACTCAAGAATTGATCAGCTTTATTTTTTCTTAATAACATTCTTTTTCTCTAGCTTACTTTATTCTAAGAATACAGTATATTATACATATATAAATTGTAGGTGAATTGTTTATGTTATTGGTAAGACTTCCAGCCAACAGTAGGCTATTAGTAGTTAAGTTTTGGGGAATCAGAAGTTATATGTGGATTTTTGACTATGTGGGGGGGGGGGTCAGTGCCCTTAACCCCTGTGTTGTTCAAGGATCAACTGTACTTCTCTCTCCTGCTTAACATTTATCCAAGGAACAAGCTGCCACCTTTAGAATGTTTCCTAAAGGAGTAAATAGAATATTGCCCTTGTAGTATCCTTATACTACAAGTGTGAAATAAATGTTACTTGGATAAGCATCCTTCCTTACAAATGTTATTACCTCTCCATTCACTCACTGCCTTTCCAAAATCCTTCCATACCATTTATCTTTTCAGACAGGAAACCTGACTTTGTCCTTCCAAGAATATTTTCCACAGTATATCTGCTGGGTACATTGTAGGTACAGATGCATTATTTTTCAAATTGAATAGATTGCCTTTCCTCTGGTGTAAGTGTTAGTAAAGAGGGGCGCCTGGCATCAGGGAAATCCAAATCAAAACCTCAATGAGATATCACCTCACACCAGTCAGAATGGCTAAAATTGACAAGTCAGGAAACAACAGATGTTGGTGGGAATGCGGAGAGAGGGGAACCCTCCTACACTGTTGGTGGGAATGCAAGCTGGTGCAGCCACTCTGGAAAACAGTATGGAGGTTCCTCAAAAAGTTGAAAATAGAGCTACCCTATGACCCAGCAATTGTACTACTGGGTATTTACCCCAAAGATATGAATGTTGGGATCTGAAGGGGTATGTGCACCCTGATGTTTATAGCAGCAATGTCCACAATAGCCAAACTGTGGAAAGAGCCAAGATGTCCATCGACAGATGAATGGATAAAGAAGAGGTGGTATATATACACAATGGAATATTATGCAGCCATCAAAAGGAATGAGATCTTACCATTTGCAATGACGTCGATGGAACTGGAGGGTGTTATGCTGAGCGAAATAAGTCAATCAGAGAAAGACATGTATCATATGACCTCATGGATATGAGGAATTTTTAATCTCAGGAAACAAACTGAGGGTTGCTGGAGTGGTGGGGGGTGGGAGGGATGGGGTGGCTGGGTGATAGACACTGCGGATGGTATGTGCTATGGTGAGCGCTGTGAATTGTGCAAGACTGTTGAATCACAGATCTGTACCTCTGAAACAAATAATACAATATAGGTTAAAAAAAAAGAAGAAGAAGATACAGGAGGGGCAGAATGAAGGGGGGGAAATCAGAGGGGGAGTTGAAGCATGAGAGACTATGGACTCTGAAAAACAAACTGAGGGTTCTAGAGGGGAGGGGGTTGGGAGGATTGGTTAGCCTCGTGATGGGTAATAAAGAGGGCACATTCTGCATGGAGCACTGGGTGTTATACACAAAAAATGAATCATGGAACACTACATCAAAAACTAATGATGTAATGTATGGTGATTAACATAACAATAAAAAATTAAAAAAAAAAAGAGGGGTGCTTGGGTGGCTCAGTCATTAAGCATCTGCCTTCGGCTCAGGTCATGGTCCCAGGGTCCTGGGATCGAGCCGTGTATCGGGCTCCCCGTTCAGCGGGAAGCCTGCTTCTCCCTCTCCCACTCCTCCCTGCTTGTGTTCCCTCTCTCGCTGTGTGTCTCTCTCTGTCAAATAAATAAATAAAATCTTAAAAAAAAAAAAAAAGAAACTCAGCACTTCCTATCCAAAACCAACAAGAGCATTTGCTTTTCCCCACCTTGTTGTGGGAGAATAGGAAGGAGGAGGCATCACAAAGCAGTGATTCTCTCCAGTGAGATGAACTCTCACCTGAAAAATTGTCTCCACCCAGAGAGGTCCCCAGGAACAAAAGAGAAGCAGTGGGCTTTTCCAGAATATGAAATTCCCTTTGTCCTGGCATGTACAGCTAAGACCTGTAAAATGTGTTTTTTTTAATTTAAATTCAATTAGCCAATATATAATACATTGTTAGTTTTAGATGTAGAGTTCAATAATTTATCAGTTGTGTATAACACCCAGTGCTCATCATATCACGTGCCCTCCTTAATGCCCATCACCCAATTAACCCATCCCCCCACCCACATCCCCTCCAGCAACCCTCAGTTTGTTTCCTATAGTTAAGAATCTCTCATGGTTTTTCTCCCTGTCTGACGACTTCCCACTCAGTTTTCCCTCCCTTACCCTATGATCCTCTGTTTTGTTTCTTAAATTCCACATATGAGTGAAACCATATGATAATTGTCTTTCTCTGATTGACTTATTTCACTCAGCATAATACCCTCCAGTTTCATCCACGTCAATGTAAATGGTAAGTATTCATCCTTTCTGATGGCTGAATAATATTCCATTATATATACCACATCTTTATCCATTCATCTGGTGATGGACATCTTGGCTCCTTCCACAGTTTGGCTATTGTGGATATTGCTGCTATAAACATTGGGGTGCAGGTGCCCCTTCAGATCACTACATTTCTATCTTTGGGGTAAATCCCTAGTAGTGCAATTGCTAGGTCGTAGGATATTCCTCACATGCACACAACTGTGCAGACATGCAGAAACCCGGGCAGGCGCCCAAACCCCTCACAGATATCAGACACAGATCTCCCCACGTCCCGGGTGAGCCGTGTAGATCCAACCCCACGATACCAATGGGCATTCAGACACACATAGGATGGCAGGGGTAGCTCTATTTTTAACTTCTTGGGAACCTCTATACTGTTTTCCAGAGTGGCTGCACCAGCTTGCATTCCCACCAACAGTGTAGGAGGGTTCCCCTTTCTCCGCATCCTCACCAACATTTTTTGTTTCCTGTCTTGTTAATTTTAGCCATTCTGACTGGTGTGGGGTGGTATCTCACTGTGGTTTTGATTTGTGTTTCCCTGATGCTGAGGGATGTTGAGCATTTTTTCATGTGTCTGTTGGCCATTTGTATGTCTTCTTTAGAGAAATGTCTGTTCATGTCTTCTGCCCATTTCTTGACTGGATTATTTGCTTTTTGGGTGTTGAATTTGATAAGTTTTTTACAGATCTTGGATACTAGCCTTTATCTGATAAGTCATTTGCAAATATCTTCTCCCATTCCGTAGGTTGCCTTTTAGTTTTGTTGACTGTTTCCTTTGCTGTGCAGAATCTTTTTATGTTGATGAAGTCCCAATAAATTTTCTACAAAAATCACTAAGCTGAAGCTCTTAATGTAGACCTAGCCCTTTTAAAAAGCTGGAGGTGTGGATAAGTTTCTATTAGTTGGTATAGGAACCAGAGGCATTCAGTTTCTCCCTCTGGGTCAAGGGTTCAGAGAACTGGTTCTGCAAGTTTGGAATTCTGGTTGTATCCCAGGGTTTGGACCCTGAGGCTACCATTTACCAGTTGTGTGTCTTTGGCCAGTTATCTAATCTCTCTATGCTTTAGTTTCCTCTTATGTAGGTGGAGTTAATAATACTACCCACTGTTACTAATTGTTTTTTTTTTAATTAAATAGGTTAACATTAGTGAAATGCTTAGGCAAGTTCCTGATGAATATAAAATATATATTGTGTTTCTTTTCTTTTTTTTTTTTGAAGATTTTATTTATTTATTTGACAGAGAGAGAGAGCGAGAGCAAGAATACAAGCAGGGGGAGTGGGAGAGGGAGAGGGAGAAGGAGGCTCTCCGCAGAGCAGGGAGACTGATGTGGGGCTCGATCCCAGGACCCCAGGATCATGACCTGAGCCAAAGGCAGACGCCCAACGACTGAGCCATCCATGCGCCCCTATATTGTGTTTCTTAAGTGAAACAAAACAAAACAAAACAAAATTACCCTAATGTAGGTTAGGTTGCCTATGTAAATGTGTCTCTCAAAATACTGAGTGAAATACTTTTCCCTGTGGTTGGAGATCCAGCCCCTTTTTGATATGATTATGCTAATAAAGAGAAAAATGATGCAACGAAGAGAAGAATATAAAAAAGAGATGATATGTTGTCCTACAGCACAGTCGTGCACAGTCCAGATAACTGTGTGTGCTTTTCCTGTTAAACGTCCTCATCAAATTCCTCATCAGTGTTGACTCAAGGTGACTATTCCTAACCAGCTCATTATATGTAAGTGGAAATGTTCAAGTCATAAAGTTAGATAAACCTTTGCCTTAATTTGAGATTCCTGGTATTGAAGAAAAGCAAAATCATGTTAAAACATTATCCAAATGTAACCAGATATCTTAGCAGACATGAAGTAACTTGAAAACAGATAAAAGTATTGAAGTTGTCTCCATCTCATAAGGGAACTAACTTAGGAGAGGAAGAAGTCGTTTGAAGTCAGGTAGGATTTTATTTATCTTAGACTAGATTGTTCCAACTCACCTTTGGTGTTAATCCAGTGTGTTTGCAATGGCACAGATTCCCAGCAGTTGGCCAAAGAAAATCCAAGCCTATTGTAGTACCCCTAACCCTGTGGGCTGAAGTACATAAGCTAGTTTGATATTGCTATACGGTTTGACGAGTGTTATTTGTTATGAGAGATAATTGGAAGCACAGTAATAGATGACCACCTTGGGCTGTCCAGTTCCAGTTCTCAAGAGGTGTCTCATCAGCTAGCAGGTATAATTCCAGGTGTACTTGACATTTTCAGACTCTTTGAAAGGACGCATGGTCCACTGAGGGAGCTGGGGGAGAGATACACTGGAATGGCCTAAGATTCCCACAGTCCTGGCATGGCATAAAAGAATGTGATTCCCTTAGAGGATAGGAAGACAAGAGACTTTTGTGAGGTATGTTTTAATTTGCTAATGCTGTGGGTTTTGTATATCTTGGTTTTAATATGAACAAACAGTTTCTGATTCTCAGGAATATTTTATATGTCCATCTTTACAGCACAAGGACATTTCCTTCTTCTATATATTGTACAAAAAGAGTATAATTATTGGTAAGATTAATGTAACACTATGGTACCATCTTTAAACTTCTTTCTATGTCTAAGAATTTTGAACCTTGTATTGCTTTGTTAGGATAACTCAAGGTTTCAAATGTTTGAGTCCTTGTGGGGGCTGCCTGGGTGGCTCAGTCAGTTAAGCATCCCACTCTTAGTTTCAGCTCAGGTTGTGATCTCATGGGTCGTGGGATCAAGTCCCACGTGGGGCTCTATGCTCAGGGGGGTGTCTGCTTGCAGATTCTCTCCCTCTGCCACTAACCCCCTACTCACTCGCTCTCTCAAATAAATCTTTTTTTTTTTAAAAAAAAGCAAATGTTTGAGTCTTTGGGATCTGATTTGCAGTATTACTACCAAGAAAATACCTCTGAAAGCTCACAAAAAGCTAGTATGACCGAGTGTTGGAGTGATTCATGTGGTTAAGATTGAGTGATAATATTTGATAAGTTTTATCAAATTTGGTCAATTCTTGTTGACAAAACTTTACAAAAGTGTTGTTCCCGCAAACATTCCATGAATGTTTATCAATAGTATCTTTCTAATCTTCCTAAAGCCTAGTTGTTGACCAGAATATCATTGTTCAAAATTAAATTCAATAGCATCAGTTGAATATATGTTCACTATTTGTGGGGTTTTCCCCAGGAGCGGCCCTGTGTAGAAATTCTTTAAGTTGACTGCATTAGCAATAGCTTGAAAGAAATAAATTATAGAATTAAGATGGAATTGTCCTTAGAACCTAAAGAAGTTGGGGTGCCCAGGTGACTCAGTTGGTTAAGTGTCGGACTCTTGATTTTGATTCAGGTCTCGATCTCGAGCCCTACCTTAGGCTCCAGACTGGGCTGGAGCCTGCTTAAGATTCTCTCTCTCTTTGTTCTTCTGCTCCTCTCCTGCTGTGTTCTCTCTCTCTCTCTCAAAATAAAAAAAGAACCTAAAGAAGTTAATTAGCAGTTAAGGGGAATATTTGACAGAAAATCAGAATTGGATAACTTTAAACTGGAAAAAAGGATAATACAATAAAAAATCAAAACAAGAAAGGATATAAACATGTGAAGGAAAATGGGACTATTAGTAGAATTTTGTTTCTGTGGTCTTTAGTGGAAGCTGAGAAATTTATCTGGATTTCTGGTTTTGTTTTTGTTTTGCTTGTTTTCAGGCAGTCATCTTCTGCATACTATCTGCTTTCAGAGGTTCCCTGGAAAAACTGCCTTTACAACTTTTAATGGGTGAATTCTTCCAATTCTTTTCATCTGGGGATAAGCCTTTGTGTAAGCTTACAGCTATATTGGCTATCAGGAAAACCCGATAGAATCTTTTACAGTGAGGGCCCAGGGCAGTCTTTTTTAGATTTCTTTTTCCAGAATTACCTGCTTTTATTTTTTTTCATTTTTTTAAATTGACTAGAGGTGACACATCCTGTTACATTAGTTTCAGATGTACAGGATAGTGGTTCAACATCTCTATACCTTATGCTGTTCTCACCACAAACACAGCTACCGCCTGTCACCATTCAGCACTACTACAGTATCATTGACAATATTCCCTAGGATGTACCTTTTATTCCCATGACTTATTCATTCCATACCAGAAGCCTGACTACAAAAGATCCGTCAGGTCAGATTTCCAACAGCCCTGGTAAATGGTCATCCTGGGCAACTCTTAGCACCCAAAGGTCTGTGTTTTTCCATGGAACAGTGTTCAATAGCTGAAGATATTCTTTTCCTTTATTAAAAAATCATTCTCTAGTGAGCAGGTTTTATGGGGAAGTAATGAAAGTATAATGTGGTGTCTGCCTATTGCACTGTTTAATGACAATGTTTTAGAAGCTTTAGCAATTTATTTTTTTAAAATTTTTTTATTATGTTATGTTAGTCACCCTACTGTACATCATTAGTTTTTAACGTAGTGTTCCATGACTTATTGCTTTGCGTATAACACCCAGTGCGCATTGCAACACGTGCCTTCCTTAATAATGAAATAATATTATCAATTCGAATGTAAATTTACATTACACCTACAAAAGTAAAACAATATGCCTAAGTAGTGTGCAATATGAATTTTCATCTATGGCTTTAGGACATAATATATTCTATTATTTCTCTAAACCAGTGGTTATCAAAGCCTGGTTCGTGGACCAGCAGCATCAGGATCACCTGGAAACTTGTTAGAAATTTAAATTCTGGGGCTCTACCCAAAATCTACTGAATCAGAAATCTAGGAGTTAGGCTACAGCCTGTGTTTTAACAGCCCTGACAGTTAAATCACAGTCTGTGATTCTGATGCAGGCTCAAGTTTGAGAATCCTTTCTCTAGACCAGTGTCTCTCAGTCACAGGTGACTTTGCCTGCAGTGCACACTTATCAATATCTGGAGACATTTTTAGTTATCAAAACTAGGATGGAGGATGCTACTGGCATTAGTGGGTAGAGGCCAGGGGTCCTGCTAAGCATTCTACAAAAGCACAGGACAGTCAGAGAATTGTCCAGCCTAAAATGTCCAGTGTGCTAAGGTTGAGAAACACTGACTGGCCAAGAAATTAAACCTCAGTCCATTTCTGTGTGTGTGGGTGGGTGGGGCATTTCATCCCCAATTCCATAGCCTAATGCCAGGCTTAGGTGGACCAGAAGGAAACAGGTTCTTAATCCAGGTGATTTGCTGGGGCAAAGGAACCCTCCCAGCTCACCTGTCCCTACCAGGAAGAATAACCTGCCACACTCCCAACCGGATTCTCCCATGAACTTCATAGAATTCAGGCATCCTGAAATAACGTGCTGAGGACAAGTGGGGCAATACATATCCATACCCTCCCTCTCATCTTCTGTCTCTTCTCAACTACTCCCTGGTTGCTCCCACTTCCCTCTCTCCATAAACTCACCCATGCTCTCCCCATCACGAACCACTTCATTTCACCTTATGCAGTAAAACACAAAATCTCTTTATTGTTTTGGGTTCAGGTGGGTTTAGGAAAGTGTGGGAGTGAGGACAGGCTAACATATCTCTTTTTCATATTAACTCTCTCTGCTATATCATGTGTAACTATGTTTAACCTAACATCTCATATATATATTTGTTATGTATTTAACGTACTTTTAAAGCAGCAGAGGATAAGATAATCTCTACAAACCTAATGAGCAGAATACACTCGCTGATAACTAAGGAAAGAGCCAAAGAAAGGAAGAGGAATAAATCATAATGCCCAGAAAATATTACCCCTCCCTGAAAAATTTGTCAAAGCTCTACTAATCCATGTCCTAGGAATTCTGGGAGAAGTGATCCCAGAAGTGTGTGTGGGGGGCTCAGTTATGTAGGGGCCACATCGGGAATACCTGGGGCTGTTTCATACTGATAAATCTAAAGAGGCCCACCTGCAATTTGTGTGCAGGGACCAGGGTGGTTGTGTTGACCAATCATGATGCTTCCCCAGAGCCCAAATAGTGGCATTCCTTTAGTGATGGTTACATTTACAATTTCTTATTTCCCTCTGTCCACCCAGGCCCAGGCCCATCTGACATGGTCTTATGTTCAGGGCTGCTTTACAGAGGCACACAGTACCACTGGTTCCAGTCACAGGGCATGGGGACGTAATGCAGCCTGTAACACATCTTCTGCATAATTTTGTTATTCTTGTCTGTGTGAGAATACAGGGGGAAGCCGAGTTTGTCTAGAGCCTGGGTCTGGGAATAGATGATGTGAGAGATAAGGCCTTGGTCCCGGTACTCAGGCACGGTCCCCGCCATCCGCATCTCGCCTGTCTGGTCCATCAGGTCCCAGGACACAGGGGTCCCCTGGGGCCCCAGCAGGCAGAAGGTGGGGAAGGTCCGGATGCAGCGCTCGATGAATCTCTGGCTCCTCTCATTGCCACCGAAATGCCAGAATTTATTCACCAAGGGAGCGTGGGTAACATCCAGGGAGGAGAATTTAAACATCTCTTGGTTGCTATTGGAGGTCCAGGAGAAAAACAAAATCTATGAGAATGGAGGTTTGTGTTTGTTCTTACCTCTATTGTCTTGAGAGACAGAGTAGTCAGGGGAAATAGCAGATGCAAAGTCCCTGAGTATTGGTGAGCTTGCGGTGACAGAAGGAAAGAAAAAGGCCACTGTTGTTGGAGCAAGCATGCAGGAAGAACAGGATAGATCAAAGAAGCGGGCAGAAGTTTGATATATTCCAGATGAGAGAGGAAATGGTGGAGTATTTTCAGCAGAGGAGGAACATGGTCTGCGTTACATTTTTTTTTTTTAATTACTCTGGCTGCATTGAAGAATGTTGATTGCAGATGGGCCAGAGAGGAAGCAGGGAAAGAAAACGGGAGGCTACATCACAGTGGGGTTTGTGAGTAATGCAGAGTGACTTGTAGCAAACTCACATAGCCTTGGGTTTGCCACCGCTGGGTGACAACTTCTTTATGTCCAGCAGGGAAGGAACCAGTTTCTTTACTGCTTTAGCCATCATATAGAGAAAGCACTGTGTTTGCTTGACTTGGACAGATTGAGAGGCTGCAAGATTTTCTATCACTTCATTCAGGCTGGGCTGTGAACCTAGATGGCATTATAAGGAGAGACGGTGGTTTAAGAACATTCTGTGGAGAAGCGTTCCAGTGGAATAGAAAGTGTCTGGGATTTACAGAGAACCTAGGCTCAGTGCTGCTGCAGGATTTGTGAAATTTCCCCCATTTTACATACGTGAAAATGGGCCCGGAAATTCATTAAGCCATTAGTGGCAAAGCAAGACTGGAACCAAGTTTTCTGGACTTCATAATCATGTAGTTTTGATAATGAAAGGAGAGAAGTGTTTTAGAAAAATAGTAGTCAGTGTCCATTGTGCACTTACTGTGTTCTCAGCATAGTACATTGTTGCAGGAATGGCCTACATTTGCCCACATGTCCTTGTATCCATTCCCTGGAGTAGTCCTCTCCTGCACTGCATCTAACCTTGGCCATATGATTTGCTTTTGCCAGTGGGGAAAAATAAATTTGATGCGGGGGAAAAACTTAAAAATGCTTGAACACTGGGGCTAGCCCTCTCCTTGTGGTCTCGATTACCTTGAAACCAATATCATATGAATAGGCCTCGGCTAGCCTGCGGGAGTCACGGGCTCCTAACATGCTATCACCATAGCAGCCAACCCTGATAGCCAGAACCATCATTCCGATATGTGACTGAGGCTGTGCTGCAGCAATCAGCCCATAGTCCACCCACCAACTGACTGCAACTGCATGAGCAAACTCAAGTGAGACCACTTGATTTATTCCATTAAATTCTACAGTATAGACAGATCACATGTTTTACAGCTTTTATATGTGATATTTCTTCTCAGATTAGGCTGTATTAGACAGGAATAAAAAAGGAAAATTACTGGCTAAAAGTTTCAAGTTGCCCCTTCCATATTAAAAAAAACTTGCATTTTGAGGATACCAGCAGAAACATTTATAGAACATTTATAGAAATTTCTAATTCTGTGACTTTATCCTATTTCTCTAATTTTTATCCAATTTTTAATCTTTGACACTGAGATAAGAAAGGTAGAGCGAAACAAAACAAATAAACAAAGAGCTGTTAAACTTGATTCACAGAATTATGCGGTTTGCTACACAAAGTTAACAGACCCATCCAGGTATTGTAATAAGAGATTCATATTCAAGATTTCATTTAATCTTTCTAATGCCCCTGTGTTCTAGAAACTATCACTATCCTCATTTTTGTATATGAAAGTCATAGTCTCAGAGAGGTTAAGTCATGTGACTAGAATCACATAGCAAGTGACAGGCAGATGCCGTTCTAGGGAGTCTGACTCTGGGGGCATGTCCACAACCATGACAGTTGCCCTTCATGATCTGGGAGGAGCTTTATGGCACAAGTTGTCATTCTTATTCCAGGAATGGAAGGCCCTAGGGGAAGCTCTGCTTTGGTATCCAGTCATTCAAAGGGATCCTGGATATGTCTGCAAAATATGCCATAAATCCTAGGCTATCAAGAAATTATACTATGGTTCCTTATAAAACCCATTCTTTGCAAGCTTTGAGGGTATTTTTTCCTCCCTTTACAAGTGAGTTAAAAATTTGGCAGTAGGCTGAGGGTCTGGAGCTCCGGGGGTAGGAGATATGACTCATAGGGAAAATTGTTCAGGACAGAGAAGTGAGTCTGCACACATCCCATTTCTCTTACTTTGGATCTGCAAATGCTGTTTCCAGTTGATGACTTCTGGTGAGCCAAGGAATTCCTGACAGTTCTTGAGGTCCTTGGAGTAGATTTGGTAAGTATTGGTGTAATGATCAAAATCATCTATCATCTCCTATTGTCATTGGGAAAAGGGGAATAAAATAAATTCTTCATATTTCATGATTGCAATACTTTTTTCTAAATTCCACTCTACTGTGAATTTTTAAAATTGAAGTGTAGTTGACACACAATGTTACATTAGTTTCAGGTGTACAACATAGGGATCCAACAAGCCTGTAGTCTATGCTGTGCTCACCACAAGTAGAGCTACCGTCTCTCACATACAAGGCTCTTCCACGCCCACTGACTGAGTTCCCTATGCTGTAGCTTGTATCCGCATGACTTATTCATGCCCTAACAGGAAGCCTGTCCCTCCCACTCCCCTTCACCCATTTTGCCCATCCCTCCACCCTCTTCCCTTTCGGGAATCATCAGTTTGTTCTCCGTATTTATGGATTTGTTCCTGATTTTTTTTTAAAGATTTTTATTTATTTTTGACAGAGAGTGTGTATAAGCAGGGAAAGCAGCAGGCAGAGGGAGAGGGAGAAGCAGGCTCCCCACTCAGCAGGGAGCCTGATGCGGGGCTCGATCGCAGGCCCCTGGGATCATGACCTGAGCCCAAGACAGGTGCTTAACTGAGTGAGCCACTCAGGCGCCCCTTGTTTCTGATTTTTGTTTTTTGCTTGTTTGTTTTTTAGATTCCACATATGAGGGAAATCATATGGCATTTGTCTTTCTCTGTCTGACTTATTTCACTTAGCATTATACCCTTTAGGTCCCTCCATGTTGTCACAAATGGCAAGATATCATTCTTTTTATGGCTGAGTAATACTCCACAAACACTAAATTTTTTTATCCATTCTTCTATCGATGGACACTTGGGTTACTTCCCTATCTTGGCTATTATAAATAATGCTGCTATAGACATCAGGGTGCATCTGTCTTTTCATATTTGTGTTTTCCTTTTCTTTGGGTAAATATCCAGTAATGCAATTATTGGATTATATGGTATTTCTATTTTTAGTTTTTTGAGGAATGTCCTTACTGTTTTCCACAGTGGCTGTACCAGTTTAAATTCCACATATGAGTGAAACCATATGGTACTTGTCTTTCTCTAACTGACTTATTTTGCTGAGCATAATATCCTCCGGTTCCATCCATGTCATTGCAAGTGGCAAGATTTCATTCTTTTTGATGACTGAGTAATATTCCATTGTACATATACACCACATCTTCATTATCCATTCATCTGTCAGTGGACATCTGGGCTCTTCCCATATTTTGGCTACTGTAGACATTGCTGCTATAAACATTGGGGTGCAGGTGCCCCATCGAATCACTGTTTGTATCCTTTGGATAAATACCAAGGAGTGCAATTGCTGGGTGGCAGGGTAACACAATATTTAACTCTTTTTAAGAACTTCCATACTGTTTTCCAGAGTGGCTGCACCAGTTTGCATTCCCACCAACAGTGTAGGAGGGTTCCCCTTTCTCTGCATCCTCACCAACATATGTTGTTTCCTGCATTGTTAAGTTTAGCCATTCTGACTGGTGTGAGGTGGTATCTCATTGAGGTTTTGATTTGTATTTCCCTGATACTGAGTGAGGTGGAACATTTTTTCATGTGTCTGTTGGCCATTTGTATGTGTTCTGTGGAGAAATGTCTGTTCATGTCTTCTGCCCATTTCTTTCTTTCTTTTTTTTTTAAGATTTTATTTATTTGACAGAGAGAGAGAAAGAGGGCACAAGCAGGGGGAGGGGCAGAGGGAGAAGCAGGCTCCCTGCTGAGCAGGAATTCTGCCCATTTCTTGACTGGATTTTTTGTTTTTTAGGTGTTGAGTTTGTGCTTAGTTCTTTATAGATTTTGGATACTAGCCTGTTATCAGATATGTCATTTGTGAATATCTTCTCCCATTCTGTAGGTTGCCTTTTAGTTTTATTGATTGTTTCCTTTGCTGTGCAAAAGTTTTTTATCCTGATGAAGTCCCAATGGTTCATTTTTGCTTTTGTTTCCCTTGCCTTTGGAGATGTGTCTAGCCAGAAGTTGATGTGGCAGAGGTCAGAGAGGTTGCTGCCTGTGTTCTCCTCTAGGATTTGGATGGATTCCTGTCTCACATTGAGGTTTTTCATCCATTTTAAGTTTATTTTTGTGTATGGTGTAAGAAATTGGTCCAGTTTCATTCTTCTCCATGTGACTGTCCAATTATCCCAGCACAATTTATTGAAGAGACTGTCTTTTTTCCATCAGATATTCTTTCCTGCTTTGCTGAAGTTTACTTGACCATAGAGTTGAGGGTCCATTTCTGGGCTCTCTATTCTGTTCCATTGGTCTATGTGTCTGTTTTTGTGCCAGTACCATACTGTCTTGATGATGACAGCTTTCTAATATAGTTTGAAGTCCAGGATTGGGATGCCTCCAGTTTTCGTTTTCTTTTTCAACATTCCTCTGGCTATTCGGGATCTTTTCTGGTTCCATACAAATTTTGGATTGTTTGTTGCAGGGGTCTTTTTTTTTATACATTATGATACCCTATATCTTTTGATTGGAGCATTTAGTCCATTTACATTCAGAGTAATTATTGAAAGATATGAATTTAGTGCCATTGTAGTACGTGTAAAGTCACTGTTCCTGTAGATTGTCTCTGTTCCTTTCTAGTCTTTATTACTTTTGGTCTCTTTCTGCTCAAAGGGTTCCCTTAAATATTCCTTGCGGGGCTCGTTTAGTGTTCATGAATTCCTTTAGTTTTTGTTTGTCTTGGAAACTCTTTATTTCTCCTTCTATTCTGAGTGACAGCCTTGCTGGATATAGTATTCTTGGCTGCATATTTTTCCCATTTAGCACGTTGAATATATCATGCCAGGCCTTTCTGGACTGCCAGGTCTCTGTGGACAGGTCTGCTGCCAGCCTTATGTATCTACCCTTGTAGGTTAAGGACCTCTTGTCCCCAGCTGCTTTCAGAATTTTCTCTTTATCTTTGTAATATGCAAGTTTCACTATAATATGTCAACGTGTTGACTTATTTTTGTTGATTTTGAAAGGAGTTCTCTGTGCTTCTTGTACTTAGATGCCTGTTTCCTTTCCCAAGTTAGGAAAATTCTCAGCTGTAATTTGTTCAAATTAACCTTCTGCCCCCTTCCCCCTCTCTTCTTCTTCTGGGACTGCTATAATACAGATACTATTTTGTTCTGTGGAATTGCTGAGTTCCCTAAGTCTGTCTTCATGATCTAATACTTTTCTTTCTCTCTCTTTTCAGCTTCCTTATTTTCCATCATTTCATCTTCTGTATTACTGATTCTTTCTTTTGCTTCATTCATACTCATTTTTATGGCCTGTACTTGGGGCTTCATCTCAGTAATAGCAGTTTTTAATTTTGGCCTGACTAGATTTTAGTTCTTTTATGTCTATAGTAAGGGATTCTCCAGTGTCTTCTATGCTTTTTTCAAGCCCAGGTAGTGTCTTTATAATCGTTGTTTTAAATTCTAGCTTGGACATCTTACTTATATCCATATTGATTAAATCCCTGGCTGTGAGTACTATCTCCTGTTCTTTATTTTGGGGTGAATTTTTCTGTCTTATCATTTTGTCCAGAAAAGAAAAGAAGAAAGAAACAACAACAACAACAACAATGAAAAGACCCCCTAGGTCCTGGGTGTGTTTTGGTATGCTTGTTAAAAAAACTAGATCCCAAAATAAGAAAGAAAGAAAATATATATGTATATAATATATATACATATATGTGTATATATATAAAACACAGTACAATGATATATACATATATAATATGTATATATATAAAATACAATACAATGAAAGGAAACAAAAAATGAAACAATAAAGATATAAAGTATGTATAAAAATAAAAAAAGAATAAAAAATAATTGAAAAAATAATACTAAATGACTAAAGGATAAAAATACAAAGAATGCTATATACTGTTTTCCCCAATAGCTGAAGCTTTGCAGGCCTCTATGATCAGTTAACTTGATGTGAGCGAGTTGTTTGTGCTGGTGGGAGGCACCACTTGAGCTGCTTCTTAGGAGGACTTGTCCTAGTGGAAATGCACCTCCAGCGTGCAGAGGCAGAGCTCAGTGTAAGCAGCTCCAGACTCCACTAGGTGGTGCTGTTTTGCTCCGGGAAGGCTTTCAGCACTGAAGCGGGGGATGAAAATGGGGGAGCCAGGCTCTCTAGCCCTGGAGCTGAAAAGTCTTGGCGCCCACTCAGCAGTGAGCCCTCAGAGAAAAGCAATCAATCACTTTTGTCTCCTTGGCTTTTGTCAGGATTCTGTGTTCACCCTACACGTATCCAAGCATTTTTATCTCAGGCACATGGCTGAGTTTCAAAACTCCGCAAATTTTAGGGACTCCTGTGGTGGAGACCTGCGCTGTTCCTCCCAGGGAGGGTCTCAATATGCTTCTGCTTTTTGCTGGACCTGTTTGCAAGAAAGCTTCACACAACCACGCAGCCATTTGCAGTTTATAGCAACACAGAGCAGAAAGCCAGCACCTACGCTCACTGTTCTCAGCTGTTTTCCCCGTTCCTACACCTGGAAACTCTGCCGCACTTAGGCACCAGCCTCTCTTCTTGCAACCCAGGGGATCCTGAGACCATGCTGTCACACCTGGGATTCTGCCCCAATTCGCCACCTGAGCCGCCTCACCAACGGAGCACCGTTAGGCCAGGCACATCCCCCGCTGTAGCAGGCTACTAAAAGTTCCAGTGCTGCACTCCACTGCTTATAATACTTCGCAATAGTCTCCTCAAGCAGGCTCTCTCCCTGCCTCTGCATCCTTACCTGTATCACCCCAGATTCAAGTCTCTGTACCTCTTACCTTCCAAACAGTGGTTGCTTTTCTACTTGTAGACTTGCATTTGTTTTTTCAGATCTTGGATTGTTTTCTTGGGTGTTTAGAATGATTTGATAAGTATCTAGTTGTATTCGAGGGATGAGACAAACTTAGGGTCCCCCTACTCTTCCATCATCTTAACTCCTTCTGATAACCGATGGGATTACTGGGCAAAGGGAGGCATAGGAAAATATCACCACAGCTCAGTGCAGAATTAGAAAGCTTCTTAAAAAATAATTGGAAAATGTGCCCAAAAATACACTGTCAAGTCAGCAAGGATACCCACTAATACATTTTGTTCCTTAAGATCACGTTTAACATAAAAGATTAAATAATTGTATCTCAGTTCAGTTTTTATTACTAATACAAATTTCTTTATATATTATTTAATTTAGTGGTTTTCAAATAATTTTATTTCTATGAAAGATATAATATTTGTATTTTTATAAATTTATGATTTTACTGGGTGTTTAAAGATAAGCTTAGGAATTTTTGTCTGGAATGTATTAACTGTTTAGCTTCTCTAGTTTTTAAGTGTTTCCCCAAAATGTGGGCATCTGGGTGGTACAGTTGGTTAAGTGTCCAACTCTTGGTTTTGGCTCAGGTCATGATCTCAGGGTTGTAAGATCTAGCCCTGCATCAGGTTCCACGCTTAGTGCGGAGTTGGCTTGAGATTCTCTCCCTCTCCCTCTGCTCCTCCCCTGACTTATGCTCTCTCTCTATCTCTAAAATAGAAATAAATCTTTAAATGTTTCCCCAAAATGCACATGAAATTATAGTTTTATAAATTTACTTTTTATAATCGTTCTACTTCATCGTTCTGTCTCACACCTTCCTATCTTGACCCTTGGCATTTTCTCTGGTTAGAATGGCCTCTTTTTCTTGTCAGCCTAACACTATCTACAAAATATGCACAAAATCCAGTGCAGATGAAACCTCCCAATAGGAAGTATCTCTGACCTTATCCTGTAACCTCCATCTCCAACCTCCATAGTTGAATCAGCTTTCACCTGGGCTACTTCTGTGTTGTACATCTTCTGTTCTTGCACACTTCACACCGTGTTGTTTTATTTGCTTATTGATTTTTTCTTCTAGGCTGCGAGCTCCTTGAAGACAGAGACTTGCCCACCATCACACAATTCATGTCTGTATCCCCTGGGGCTGCCACACTACCAGCTCCATGGTAGGCACACAGCAAAAATGAACACAGAGGCATATTCATTTCACATCTGGCACCTTACCTCCTCCTGAGGGCGGATAACCACTGTTGTAAAATCAGGCCACTTGTCCACCAGGGCCTTCAGCTTGAATGGATTTCCCTGGTTTATGTGGAAGACAGTCCCATAAACCTACAGCATCCCAAGTAAGGGAGAGAGAGTTGGCTTGTTAGGAAGGGATGGTAAAGTGCCTTCTTTGATCCAGAAAAGGATTATTTCTATGAAATCATGGAATTTTATGTTGGAATAAGGCCAAATAGGCATCTAGGTCAAACAATCTCCATGTACTACATTTTTTTTTTTTTACCCTCTAATGAGGAGAGCTTTTTCTCCCCATCCAATATAAATCACTCCTGCATACAGTAAAATGTTTGGACAGATAAAATTTGATGATTTTAAGAATACCACTCTTCATTTTAGGATTTAAATATATCTCTTCCAAGACTTTCTTCTATTCATACACATAGAAATACACAATTTTGCAAACATAAAATGATCTGCTATATTGTGTTTTTCCCCACTGAATGCATTATGGGCATATTTCTTTGTTCATAAACAGCAAATTTTTCAATTATTTTATGATGGCTGCATAGGATTCTATCATATGGCTGTATCACAATTCAATTTATTTGCATATTGGTGGTAATTTTAGCAATATCCAACTTTTCACTTTGACAAATAATTCTTCATAGAACATGCTTGCACAGAAATCTTTGTGCAGACACCTATTTTCTTAGAATATCCAGAAGAGTAGTTGCTGGCTCAAAGATTATGCACATGTTTAAAACTCCTTAACATAAATGACCACATTATTCTCTGGAAAGATTAAATGAACCTCCACCAACAAGCAGAGGCTACAGCAAAGTGCTCAAGAGAATAGGCTGTGAGGTCCCATGGATTGGGGTCCAGTCTTGGATCCCCACCCTCATCCTGTTATACGAGCTGTTGAGAGAGTAGGAGGGGGAGAGAATGAATGAGACCTAGCCTGTGGACACTGTGTTTTTGTGGTTTGGGGACTGGGGAATACAGCCGTGGATACCAGCATGGGCCTCATGGCAACTGTAAACATGAAGCCTCTGCAGATACCAGCATGGAAATATGCAAGTGCCCGAGGTCAAAAAGATGGTGTATACTTTAATAATTTCCACCATGGATAGATGATGACCAAGGACTATACCAGTATAATCCCCCCCTGCTCTCCACCCCACATAAATTACTGATGTTAGACCAAGGAGAAAGAGAAGGCAAAAAAACTCAGTTGAGGAGCGCCTGGGTGGCTCAGTCGGTTAAGCATCTGACTCTTGGTTTTGGCTCAGGTCATGATCTTAGGGTCATGGGATCAAGCCCTGCATCAGGGTCTGCACTCAGTGGGGAGTCTGCTTCTCTCTCTCTCTCTCTCTCTCCCTCTCCCTCTCCCTCTGTTCCTACCCTTGCTTGAGCATGCTCTCTCTCTCTCTAAAATAAATAAATAAATCTTTTTTAAAAATCTCAGTTGACTGAGTTTATCTAAATTTATTTTGCTTTCAACCATAAGTGGAGTCTTGATATAGAAATTCAGTATAGTTTGGCAAAATATAGATGTTATCTTTTTACACATTTGCAGTTGGGGCCTGTAAAGTTAATTTGCACTACAAAATTATCCATTATGGGACCTGAAAACATGTAGAACTCTTACTCTTTGTTATTCCCATGGCCTAATTAAATAAATTTTTTTTTCTTTTTTCCTGCTGAATTCAGAACATACCAGGCAGCTACTCTAAGTTGACTCAACTGGAGTTGACACAAGCACTACAACATATTTATTTATTTATTTATTTATTTATTTATTTTTTATTTTTTTTTTAGATTTTATTTATTTATTTGAGAGAAAGAGCACATGAGACGGGGGAGGGTCAGAGGGAGAAGCAGACTCCCTGCCGAGCAGGGAGCCCGATGTGGGACTCGATCCCGGGACTCCAGGATCATGATCTGAGCCGAAGGCAGTCACTTAACCAACTGAGCCACCCAGGCACCCCGCACTACAACATATTTAATATCTAACACTTAGAGGAATGGCTGGACTTTTTCTCAACTGAGACTCAAGTAAGTTTTGAGTTTTAGGTTATACATCCATTAAAAGTACCTGGCATACAACTATTCTAGATTTCAATTGGGGGGAAATGTATATCTTTAATATGCAACCAAAGGAGAATGCTAATCCTTCATGAAAATTGAGGCACTAAGAGGGCCACCTTATCCTACCACAGAGATATTCCAAGAAAGGACACTTGGGATGTACCAAGAGTTTTCTCAAAATATTTGGGGTCCAATTAACAGAAGAGGTAAAGAGAAATTTAAATGACAAAATTCTACACTAAAGCACAAAGAAAAACTTGTGACCTGAAGAATTTATAAAATAGCTACTCACCATAAAAATATCTTAGGCAACTGTTGGTAGAGTGTCTGACTAATGCAACCTCCTCCCCCAAAATTGACTGTCTCTCTGCAAGGTTGCCTGGATCTTTTTTTTTTTTTTTTAGATTTTATTTATTTATTTGAGAGAGAGAATGAGATAGAGAGAGAGAGCATGAGATGGGGGAGGGTCCAAGGGAGAAGCAGACACCCTGCTGAGCAGGGAGCCCGATGTGGGACTCGATCCCGGGACTCCAGGATCATGACCTGAGCCGAAGGCAGTCGCTTAACCAACTGAGCCACCCAGGCGCCCAGGTTGCCTGGATCTTAAGGATTACCAAGGGAAAGGAGTTAAATATTAGGTAAAGAGATTAATGTTAGTGAGAAACTATGAAAGTGGGTGACTTTAGTTTTGGATCACAGTTAGTCCTTGAACAACATGGGGGTTAGGGACACTGATTCCCCGCATGGTGGAAATCTGTGTATAACTTTTAATTTCCCCCAAACTTAACTATGAGTAACCTACAATTGACCAGAAGCCCTACCAATGATATGAACAGTCGATTAAGATGCACTTTGTATGTTATATATTGTATTGTTACAGTAAAGTAAGTTAGAAGAAAATGTTATTAATAAAATTACAAGGAAGAGAAAATACATTTACAGTAGTGTACTGTATTTATTGAAAAAAATCCACATATAAGTGAACTCATATAGTTCAAACCCATGTTCTTCAAGGGTCAGCTGTGGCTCAAAGTCATTTTTTTCATAGTAATTAAAGAATAGTGAAACTTGTTTCTAATAATTAAAAATTAAGCCATGTGATCTCCAAATAAAGTAATGCTAATATTTTTCTCCTTTATACTGAAAGAAGGGAGTAACAGACCTGTGAGGAAGTGAGGGAGTGAGGGAGGCAAATGCATTTATCTTATCTAAAATGTATGCATCTTATAGGGATGTCTTATAACAGTAAAAATCTAATTTCTATGTCTACGGAAATTTCTTTTTCAGGGAAAAACAATTGTCCTCTAAACACACATACACAATACACAAAAACACACAGTTGTATTTTGGTTCCACTGGAGTGCACCCTATCCCTTTGGTGCTACTGAAAAACACAAGCTGGGGCACCTGGGTGGCTCAGTCATTAAGTGTCTGCTTTCAGCTCAGGTCATGATCCCAAGGTCCTGGGATCAAGCCCCAAGTTGGGCTCCCTGCTCAGTGGGAAGCCTGCTTCTCCCTCTCCCACTCCCCCTGCTTGTGTTCCTTCTCTTGCTATCTCTCTGTCAAATAAATAAATAAAATCTTTAAATGAAGGGGAGGAAATCAGAGGGAGAGACGAACCATGAGAGACTATGGACTCTGAGAAACAAACTGAGGGTTTTAGAGGGGAGGGGGTGGGGGAATGGGTTAGCCTGGTGATGGGTATTGAGGGCACGTACTGCATGGAGCACTGGGTGTTATATGAAAACAATGAATCGTGGAACACTACATCAAAAACTAATGATGTATTGTATGGTGACTAACATAACAAAATAAAATTAAAAAAGAAAAAAAAGATTAGTAGAAAAAAATCTTAAAAAAAAAAAGAGTCCAGAGCACCAACCGAGCATGTCATTAGAGTTGCTCTTGCACAGTTCTGGATGTAGGTATTTATGTGTACATCTTACTTAATCCTGAGATTTCTGATCAGTTGTACTAGGTTAAGGGAGATACCGGGAGTCAGTCACAAAATAGCCTGATGTGCAGTCATTCAGTGAAGCTAAGAATTTTAATTCAAAATAGGAACTGACTTCTTATGAATTTTAGAGAGGACATGATGGTTAACCTCTCACCTAGGAAGTGTTCTTCTCAGGAGAATAATTTAAACATTAATATGTAGTCTCAGTGAACTTTGGAAGAGAACTCTGGACAAAATTCCAATGTTATTACAGAATGTTTTTTTTGGAAAGGAGTAAGGGAGCACTTTATTTTTTTCACATCTGTTTATCTGAGAGAGAGAGTGAGAGAGAACATGAGCAGGAGGAGGCGCAGAGAGAGAAGCAGATTCCCCACTGAGCAGGGAGCCCGACGTGGGCCCTGATCCCAGGACCCTGGGATCATGACCCGAGCCGAAGGCAGACGCTTAACCGATTGAGCCACCCAGGAGCCCTGGGGAACACTTTTGTAACTACAGAGCACAAAGCAAAAGGCAGTTAGGTTCCAAGCATACCTATGTTCATAACATAGCACTGAACTTACTATTTATGTGGTATTAGGTAAATCACCTGAGCTCCATCTTCTCATCATTGACACAGACATGATAGCAAATATCTTGTTGAGAGGTAATGCAAACTCAGTGAGAGAAAACACCACTAGCACCTGTCACAGACCAGATGCTCTTTTCTTGTTTCACAGGAAGTGTCTATTCTTTACCTCCGCCCGCCCCACAGAATTTTCCACTATCACCTTTAAAGATTCAGGAAGGCTCTTTCTCAGGGCTTTCTCCAGTGTCTGCAGCATCTGGGCACCTTGCAATGGGAACATTGTGGAAGATACTTTAACCTAGAGGGAGAACCAAGAAACAGCAGGAATGAGAAGAAGCTGGAGGCAATTCAGAAAGATGAGTAGTAAGTTCTCTTCCAATGGCCAGGTCCCCCTTAGTGTCTCTTCATCCGTGGGACCTTCACTAAAATCTTCACCAACTCCAAGGAAGGATCAGACTGGTAGAAAGCACAGGACGTGCTTTCTACATTTTTTAGTTCGCTTGCATACACTTCAGTGTATTCCAGCTATTAGTTTCACTTTAGATTAACAAGCACATTTTTAAGTATAAATAATATCTTTTGAAATTCATTTGCCGTTAGTGATTCTCCTGACTCCACCAGGAAAAAGCTGTGTAACACTGGGGAAGTTACTTACTCTTTCTGGGCCTTGGTTTCCTCTGTTAACCTAAAAAATAAAACTCATTTATTTTACCATCAAAAATGGCTTACTTGCGAATAGCAAGGAATTGCAATCCAGGATAAGGAAGCTATAGAAAATTGTAGGCAGGTCTGGAGAACAAAGGAGAGAAACACTCTTTTATAGAAGGAACAAAGAAGTTGGGAAGGCTGTTCTAAACAAAAAGCCCATTGGAGGAAAGGAAGGGTTTCAAGTCTGGAGGCTTTTTATTGGCTGAGTTGTGACCCTTGCTCATTGGCTGGGCTGTTGCTTAGGGGAGGAGGAAACCTTTCTTCCTGCTGCCTGTCCAGGTAGGAGCTAGAGTAAGATGGACTTAGAAGGTGCTTACTTTTTTTTTTAATTTAATTTAATTATGTTATGTTAGTCACCATACAATACATCATTAGTTTTTGATGTAGTGATCCAGGATCCATTGTTTTCATATAACACCCAGTGCTCCACGCCGGACGTGCCCTCCTTAATACCCATCACCGGGCTAACCCATCCCCCCACCACCCTCCCCTCTAAAACCCTGTTTGTTTCTTGGAGTCCCTATTCTCTCATGGTTCAACTCTTCCTCCGATTTCCCCCCCCTTCATTTTTCCCTTCCTTCTCCTAATGTCCTCCCTGCTATTCCTTATGTTCCACAAATAAGTGAAACCATATGATAATTGACTTTCTCTGCTTGACTTATTTCACTTAACATAAGCTCCTCCAGTCCCATCCATGCTGATGTAAAAGTTGGGTATTCATCCTTTCTGATGGCTGAGTAATATTCCATTGTCTATTTGGACCATATCTTCTTCATCCATTCATCTGTTGAAGGGCATCTCGGCTCTTTCCACAGTTTGGCTATTGTGGACATTGCTGCTATGAACATTGGGGTGCATATGGCCCTTCTTTTCACTACGTCTGTGTCTTTGTGGTAAGTACCCAGGAGTGCACTTGCTGGATCATAGGGTAGCTCTATTTTTAATTTTTTGAGCAACCTCCACACTGTTTTCCAAAGTGGTTGTACCACCTTGCATTTCTACCAACAGTGTAAGAGGGTTCCCCTTTCTCCACAGCCTCTCCAGCATTTGTTGTTTCTTGCCCTGTCTATTTTTGCCATTCTAACTGATGTAAGGTGGTATCTCAATGTGGTTTTGATTTGAATTTCCCTGATGGCTAACGATGATGAACATTTTTTCATGTGTCTGTTAGCCACTTGTATGTCTTCTTTGGAGAAGTGTCTGTTCATGTCTTTTACCCATTTTTTGATTTGATTATTTGTTTTTTGGGTGTTGAGTTTGAGAAGTTCTTTACAGATTTTGGATATCAGTCCTTTATCTGTAGTGTCATTTGCAAATATCTTCTCCCATTCTGTGGTTTGCCTCTTTGTTTTGTTGACTGTTTCCTTTGCTGTGCAGAAGCTTTTTATCTTGGTGAAGTCCCAAAAGCTCATTTTCGCTTTTGTTTCACTAGCTTTTGGAGATGTACCTTGAAAGAAGTTGCTGTGGCCGATGTCAAAGAGGTTACTGCCTATGTTCTCCTCTATGATTTTGATGGATTCCTGTCTCAGATTAAGGTCTTTCATCCATTTTGAGTTTATCTTTGTGTATGGTGTTAGAGAATGGTTGAGTTTCATTTTGCATGTGGCTGTACAATTTTCCCAGCACTGTTTATTGAAGAGACTGTCTTTTTTCCATTGCATATCTTTTCCTGCTTTGTTGAAGATTATTTGACCATAGAGTTGAAGGTCCATATCTGGGCTCTCTATTCTGTTCCATTGGTCTATATGTGTGTTGCCCTGTCCCCCTGTTGCAGGGGATGGGCTCAGTGGGAACTGGTTTTTTGGGGCTTTTGTTCTCTGGCGGCTTTCCCTGGCAGGTTTTTGTGTCTCTTCCAAGAGTCAGAGCAGAAGAGACTGTTTCCAACCCTCTGCCTCAGAGCAGAGAGATTGCAGTCTGTTATTCAGTGAGCTCTCCAGGCCACAGTCTCTCTGTTTCTGTCTATGCTGCTATAAACTGCAGTCCTGGGTTGTGCGCCCCTCCACAGTGTTCCCAGTCCTGCCTCCAGGTTGGGGCACATCTCTGCCCTTTGTGCTTCTAAAACTGCCAGCCGCCCTCAGTTCGCACGCATGGCCACACTGCTCTGGTTTCCGTCTAAAGTCCTTTCCCTGCCACTACCGGTCTGCAAGTCTGTGCCCTATCCCCAGAGCAGGAGGCTGTCACTCACCAGTGGTGCAGGATCCCCGCGGCCAGGCTCCCTCCCGCTGCCGTTTATCCTCTGATATCTGCCCGCTGAATCAGGGCTCCCCGCTTTGTACCTCGAAACCAACCGCTGGCGATCTTCTGTTTGTAGAGATCCAGATCTAGCTTCTTACATCTCAGGCTGATTTCGTGGGTCCTCAGAGTCTGGTAGATATCCAGCTCAATTTCCTGGGACCAGTTGGAATAGGGTCCCCTACTCCTCTGCCATCTTTTCCCTGCCGCATGTGATGCTGTTTGACAGCATTTTACCCATAGTAGAACTTTTTTTTCAAAATTGGAGTCAATCCTCACAAACCCCACCTCGTTTCTATCAGTGAAGCTTATGTAACATTCTAAAAATCGGGCAAGGAGCCTGATGCGGGACTCCATCCCAGGACCCAGGGATCATGACTGAGATGAAGGCAAACGCTTAACTGACTGAGCCATCCAGGCATCCCAAAGATTTTATTTATTTATTTGTCAGAGAGAGAGAGCGTGAGGATGTTAGAGCACAAGCAGGGGGAGCAGCAGGCAGAGGGAGAAGCAAGTTCCCCGCTGAGCAAGGAGCCTGCTATGGGGCTTGGTCCCAGGATCCTGGGATCGTGACCTGATCTGAAGGCAGATGCTTAACTGACTGAGCCACCCGGACCTCCCAATTTACCATAATTCTTAAGGGCCCTAGGATTTTCAGAATGTAAATGAACACTGGCTTTAACTTAAAGTCACCAGCTACATTACTCCCCAACAGGAGAGTCAGCCTGTCCTTTGAAGCTTTGAAGCCAGGCATTGACTTCTCTCTAGCCATGAAATACCTAGATGGCATCTTTCAATAGAAGGCTGTTTCATCTACATTGAAAATCTATTGTTTAGTGAGGCCACCGTCATTAACATCACAGCTAGATCTTGTGGATAACTTGCTGCAGATTCTCTCTCAGCACTTGCTGCTTCACCCTGCACTTTGATGTTATGGAGACATCTTCTTTCCTCAAACCTCATTAACCAACCTCTGCTAGCTTCAGACTTTTCTTCTGAAGCTTCTTCACCTCTATCAGCCTTCATAGAATTGAAGAGAGGCCTTGCTCTGGATTAGACTTTGGTTTAAGGGGATGTTGTGGCTGGTTTAATCTTCTATCTGGACAACTAAAATTTTCTATATCAGCAATGAGGTTGTTTTGCTTTCTTATTATTCTTATTATTGTTGTGTCTCAGGGAATAGAGAGGCCCAAGGAGAAGGAGAGAGACATCAGAAGGGCAGTCAGAACACACAGCATTTAGTGATGAAGTTCATCATCTTATATGTGCACAGTTCATGGCATCCCCCCAAAATTACAAATGTAACACCGAATATCACTGATCACAGAGCACTGTAACAAATATAATAATGAAAAAGTTTGAAATACTGTAAGAATTACCAAAATGTGACACAGAGACACAAAAGAAACAAATGCTGTTGGAAAATGGTGCCCATAGACTTGCTTGATGTGGGTCACCTCAAACCTTCAATTTGAAAAAACACAATATCTGCAAAGCACAACATAGTGAAGCTCAGTCAGACAAGACACGCTTGTATTCATCTACTTCTTGCTTTTCTGACTTTAAGTATAGCAACCTTCTTAACAGTCACATGCAGGGAAAAAAAACTACCTCCCTTGTATATAACCAGAAGGATTAAATATGATATTATGTGCAGTCCCCACACATTAAGGGCTCCATTCACCCCCTGCTTCCAGAAAGTGTCCAATCTCTCCTCATTCATTTGTTCGTTCAGATCAGAGACCTGCAAGAATTTTTCATATTATATAACAAGTTACCCTTCACAAACTAAGTGCCAGATACATGTGTCTTAAATTATTCCTTTTCCTTAAGTATATTTGCCCTCATAGTCTGATCACATTTTGATTTGTCTCACTTAAGTGGAGATGAGGTCATAAAGCAATGGTTATCTTTTTTTTTTAAAGTATGAGTCCCCACCTGGAAAGTTGTCTCCACACCAATCCTTGCAGGTGTCCCCAGGAACAAATGAAGAAGAGCAGACTCCTAGAGGATGAAATTTCCCTCTGATGCTGTCAGTTCGGCAGGGTTTTGCAGACTGCGTTTAGGTTTGTCTCCTTCAGAAATTACTGAGCAGACCTTGCATGTAAGCAAAAAAGTCTGAGTGTCAGCTCTTGTGAGATGCAGCCCTTCTTCTCTGTAACTCTTGTTGAGGGAGCTAGCTCTGATAGGGTGAGAGGCTGGCCATGTGCCACCTGAACTTATTTTTCCAAAACACCAGATTGCTCTTTGCTCCAACCAGCCCTGCCAAAGTTCTGCAATCCTAAAGCTGTGTGATACCAAAAGACCGGGTCCCAGGAGGGGCATGTTGCATTCCCATTCTCAAGTACCTGCAATGAGGGCAAGGTGCTAGGAAAGATAGGGAGGTGGTCTGATTTGCAGAATCTGGTGTCTTTTCTTACACGTACGCAGAAAAGAAAATATTTGCATGGAATGACTAGAGTTGTTAGGATCCTCTTTTTTAAGGATAAGCTGTGCCCTCTCCCTTGCCCATTTTGAAGCTGTGGTTAAACACACCAGTGACTCAGTGTGGGCATTTCTTAGTCTCACTATTATGGAGGAGGACACTGGGGCTGAATTAGATAGAATTTAAACCCAGAGCCTTTTCACTCTGAAGTGCCCACTACCCCAACATTATCACAGTCTTAGCACTTGCTCTCCCATTCTCAGGAAAGAAAGGATGGTTCAGAGGAAAGATATTTTGAGTCTCCTCTCCTCTGTGTAAAACAACCAAGAAGGGAAGTTTGACCCTCTCTGGGTCCTTGTCCTCATCACCTTCATCCTTATTCACTGGGTTAGTGGTTGGTTTCATTATAATGGGAAGCAGAGTCCTTCCCATCAGAAGAGCAGGGACAGAAGTGATGAGTGTCGAGAGAGAAAGTTGAAAAAGCTTGTGTGCTCCTTCAGTCCATGGACCAGCAGAGCACAGGTCTGCACATATTTCTCTCTGTCCTTTCTAGGAGTCTTGATTCCCAGAATACTAATTCTCAGTTTTATCTCCTATGGTTGAAGTCATTATAATCATTCCTTACTCTTTCTCCAAGGCCAAAGGCCACTGAAACTGCTCTGTCCCTATCAGCAGAGTGGGCGCCTTGGTCCCTGTAAGAGTCCACATCTCACAAAGGCTGACTGTAACAAAAGAGTAATGTCCCCTGTGCCCCATCCCCTGACACCAGAACCCTGAGCCTCTGTCTCTTTCAGCCTTAACACTCAGTCAGTCAAGATTTGGGTCTCTACGACCTGTATCTTAAACTAGTCTTTTAACCTCTCTGGGTGGTTTCCTCAGCTGACGAAAATGTTTTATCAGGTAACCAAGAATTTTTCATGTTCTTCCTTGACTCTGTGGTTATTATCCTTGCTCTGTTATATGAAATAAGAGTTATAAATCTTCTCACACACGTTGGGGTCAAATACAAGGTGAAAGGTTCAGGAGCAGTGACATTAGTTCTATCTATGTGTTTTCCTCTGGGTGCTGGGTGCAGGGCCAGGTAATGATGATAGAAGCCACATCACATAGTGGCTCAGAGGGAAGATGATGGGGCCAAACCAACAAGGTTGAGATCCTGACTGCACCACTTTCCTGCTAGATGACCTGGGACAAATTATTTCCTCTTTCCATGGTTCTGTTCTTGTATCTAGAGAGAGGAGTAAAGAATGGCACTTACTCTGCAGGGTTTTGAGGAAATATTAAGTCCTTCCCCTGTTCTGCCATAAGTGAGTCTGTGTGTCCTTTCTTACTGAAGAGGTGCCCTTCCTTAACTGGGATTCCAGCTGGTGGGTTGCCTTGTGCCTGCAGATCCTTAATGAGTTCCAGAAGAAGTATGATTTGTAGTTTATCCAGCCTTCTCTTATCATTAGTGTGGGAACAATGCTTTTTCCAGCTTTCCAAACCCTACATATAAGCAGAAATGAGATTACATCTTTTCTTCATTTAGATATACATAATTATAATGGCTTAGACAATAATTGCTCAAAGAAGTTCCTGATACATGGTAAGCATATATAAATGTTTTATTAAATAAAGAAAGGATAATTGAATATAATGCATTATGCATGTACAAATATTTAGTGGAAATAATTCTTTTCTGGTGTTCTAGGTTTAGTCCTTTCCCATAAGGCTCCTATTCATGAAATGACAGAAACAGTTCTTTAAAAGTTTTCACTGCTGGGGGGGGAAGCAATATGGCGGAGGAGTAGGAGACCTAAATTTCGTCTGGTCCCAGGAATTCAGCTAGATGGGGATCAAACCATTCTGAACACCTACTAACTCAACAGGAGATCAAAGAAAAGAATAGCAGCAACTCTCTGAACAGAAAAGCGACAACTATCTGGAAGTAGGACGTGCAGAGAAGTGAATCCGAGGCGATATTTGGGAAGACAGACAGCGGGGGAGGGGCCCTCCGTCTGCAGCTTCTGGCAAGTGATAGAGCAGCAGAGCACAAAATTGGAACTTCTGGAAGTCAGCTCTGCTGAGGGACGTCGCTCCAGTGGCTAAGCCAGTGTTGGAACACTCGCTGGGACAGTGTGGTCTCAGGACCCTGGGGGTCACGGAAAAACCGGGGGTTCCTGAGTGGGCAGAGCTCCCAGGTATCAGAACGGGGAAGCCAGCTGCAGAGACGGAGCCAAGGAGTGGGCTCTCGGCTCGGGGTTGCCATAAACCATGATTCGTGGCACACTCGGGCCACTGCTCCTCCAGCAGGGACCCAACAAGCAGCAGATCCAGGGAGACTCCCCTTCCTCGCCCGGGAGGAGCAGCATGGGAGCACACCGCAGGGATCTGCTGGGTTTGGAGACTCCACACAGGGTCATGAGCCAGAGATAGAAATGCTCAGTCACAGGCCAGGTGAGCACGGAGTGAGGCTGGAGACTGGGAGACGGGAGTGATTGACCTTTTTTCTCTGGGGGCGCACTGAGGAGCGGGGCCCCAAGTTCTCAGCTCCTCTGGGGCGGAGATTGGGGGGCCGCCATTTTCACTCTTGTCCTCCAAAGCTGTGCAGAAAGCTTGCAGGGAACAAAAGTTCCCAAGAGCAACCCCGAGCAGATTAGTTAGCCTGGACCTGGCAAGGGCGGGGCAATTCCGACTCTGGCAAAGACATTTGGTAACCACGGCAACAGGCCCCTCCCCCAGAAGATCAGCAAGACCAGCCAAGACCAAGTTTACCAATCAATGAGAACGGCAGAACTCCAGCGCTAGGAGAATACAGCACATAGAATTCATGGCTTTTCCCCCCATGATTCTTTAGTCTTTCAAAGTTAATTTTTTTTTAACTTTCTTTTTCTTTTCTTTTTTTTTGAATTTTTCTTTTTTCCCTTTTTCAACCAACATCTTATCAATCCGTTTTTTAAAATTCTTTTCATTTTTCATTTTTAGAGTCATATTCTATCCCTTCATATTAGTTAACCTTATTTTTGGTATATATCTATATATATAAGTTGTTCTCTCTTTAAAATTTTGGGATACAGTTTCTTCTAAGAGACCAAAACATACCCTAAATCTCTAGTGTATGGCTTTGTTCTAGTCGCCTGCCTGATCACATTCTCTCCATTTTTTTTTAAATCATCTTCTTTCTTTATTCAACCAACTTCTTATCTTATAAATTCCTTTTATAAAATCTTTATAATTTTCATCTTTAAGGTCATATTCCATCCCTTCATCGTATTAACCCTTATTTTTATACATATATAAGTTTTTTTCTTTAAAATTTTGAGAAGCACTTTCTTCTAACAGACCAGAATACGCCCAAAATCTAGTGTGTGACACTCATCTATGCACCAGCCTGATCATATTTGATCATATTCTGTTTTTTGTTTTTCTTTGTTTCTTTGTTTTTGTATTTTTCTTTTTCTTTTTTTTCTTTCTTTCCCTTACTTTTCCCCCGGTTTCAGGTCTCTTCTGATTTGTTTAGTGTATATTTCTCTGGGGTCATTGTTACCCTGTTAGCATTTTGTTCTCTCATTCATCTATTCTCCTCTGGACAAAATAAAAAGATGGAAAAAATCACCTCAAAAAAAAAAAAAGAACAAGAGGCAGTACCGAATGCCAGGGACCTTATCAATATGGACATTAGTAAGATTCAGAACTAGAGTTCAGAATGATGATTTTAAAGATACTAGCTGGGCTTGAAAAAAGCATGGAAGACATTAGAGAAACCCTTTCTGGAGAAATAAAAAAACTAAAATCTAACCAAGTTGATATCAAAAAGGCTATTAATGAGGCGCAATAAAAAATGGAGGCTTTAACTGCTAGGATAAATGAGACAGAAGAGAGAATTAGTGATATAGAAGACCAAATGATGGAGAATAAAGAAGCTGAGAAAAAGAGAGATAAACAACTACTGGATCATTAGGGCAGAATTCAAGAGATAAGCGATACCATAAGATGAAACAACATTAGAATAATTGGGATCCCAGAAGAAGAAAGAGAAGGGCAGAAGGTATATTGGAGCAAATTATAGCAGAGAACTTCCCTAATTTGGGGAAAGAAACAGGCATCAAAAACCAGGAGGCACAGAGAACCCACCTCAAAATCAGTAAAAATAAGTCAACATCCCGACATCTTAATAGTAAAACTTACGAGTCTCAGAGACAAAGAGAAAATCCTGAAAGCAGCTCCGGACAAGAGGTCTCTAACCTACAATGGTAGAAATATTAGATTGGCAACAGACCTATCCACAGAGACCTGGCAGGCCAGAAAGGACTGGCATGATATCTTCAGAGCACTAAAAGAGAAAAATATACAGCCAAGAATACTATATCCAGCTAGGCTGTCATTGAAAATAAAAGGAGAAATAAAAAATCTTCCAGGACAAACAAAAACTAAAGGGATTTCCAAACACGAAACCAGCCCTACAAGAAATATTGAAAGGGGTCCTCTAAGCAAAGAGAAAACCTAAAAGTAACGTAGACCAGAAAGGAACACAGACAATATACAGTAACAGTCACCTTACAGGCAATAAATGGCACTAAATTCCTATCTTTCAATAGTTATCCTGAATGTAAATGGCCTAAAAGCCCCAATCAAAAGACACAGGCTATCAGATTGGATTAAAAAAAGCAAGACACATCATTATGCTGTCTGCAAGAGACTGATTTTAGACCCAAAGACACCCCAGGATTGAAAGTGGGGGGGTGGAAAACAATTTACCATGCTAATGGACACCAAAAGAAAGCT
>NW_027397083.1:652526-673986 GCF_003265705.2 Callorhinus ursinus | reverse complement strand
AGCTTTCTTTTGGTGTCCATTAGCATGGTAAATTGTTTTCCACCCCCTCACTTTCAATCCTGGGGTGTCTTTGGGTCTAAAATCAGTCTCTTGCAGACAGCATAATGATGTGTCTTGCTTTTTTTAATCCAATCTGATAGCCTGTGTCTTTGATTGGGGCTTTTAACCCATTTACATTCAGGGTAACTATTGAAAGATAGGAATTTAGTGCCATTTATTGCCTGTAAGGTGACTGTTACTGTATATTGTCTGTGTTCCTTTCTGGTCTGCGTTGCTTTTAGGCTCTCTCTTTTAGTCGTCTACGTTGCTTAGAGGACCCCTTTCAATATTTCTTCTAGGGCTGGTTTCGTGTTTGGAAATCCCTTTAGTTTTTGTTTGTCCTGGAAGCTTTTATCTCTCCTTCTATTTTCAACGACAACCTAGCTGGATATACTATTCTTGGCAGAATATTTTTCTCGTTTAGTGCTCTAAAGATATCATGCCAGTCCTTTCTGGCCTGCCAGGTCTCTGTGGATAGGTCTGTTGCCAATCTAATATTTCTTCCATTATAGGTTACATATCTCTTGTCCCGAGCTGCTTTCTGGATTTTCTCTTTGTGTCTGAGCCTCGTAAGTTTTACTATTAGATGTCGGAGTGTTGACCTATTTTTCTTAATTTTGAGAGGGTTTCTCTGTGCCTCCTGGATTTTGATGCCTGTTTCCTTCCCCACATTAGGGAAGTTCTCTTCTATAATATGCTCCAATACACCTTCTGCCCCTCTCTCTCTTTCTTCTTCTTCTGGGATCCCAATTATTCTAATGTTGTTTTGTCTTATCGTATCACTTATCTCTCGAAATCTGCCCTCGTGATCCAGTAGTTGTTTATCTCTCTTTTTCTCAGCTTCTTTATTTTCCATCATTTGGTCTTATATATTGCTGATTCTCTCTTCTGCTTCATTTATCCTAGCAGTTAGTGCCCCCATTTTTTATTGCACCTCATTAATAGCCTTTTTGATTTCGACTTGGTTAGATTTTAGTTCTTTTATTTCTCCAGAAAGGGTTTCTCTCATAACTTCCATGCTTTTTTTAAGCCCAGCTAATATCTTTAAAGTCATGATTCTGAACTCTAGGTCCCACATCACACTCATGTTCATATTGAGTAGGTCCCTGGCAGACAGTAGTACCTCTTGTTCTTTTTGTTGAGGTGATTTTTTTCATCTTGTCATTCTGTCCACAGGAGAATAGATGAATGAGAGAACAAAATGCTAACAGGTGTAACAACGTCCCCAGAAAATATACTCTAATCAAATCAGGAAAGACCTGAAACCAGGGGGAAAGAAAGGGAAAGAAAGAAAAAAGAAAGAGAAAAAAAGAAAAAGAAAAAGATAAAAACAAACAAAAACAGAACAAAACAAAACAAAAAACAGAATATGATCAAATATGATCAGGCTGGTGCCTAGATCAGTGCCACACACTAGATTTTGGGTGTATTTTGGTCTGTTAGAAGAAAGTGCCTCCTTAAATTTTAAAGAAAGAAAGACTTATATATGTACAAAATAAGGATTGATACGATGAAGGGATGGAATATGACTGTAAAGATGAAAATTATAAAAAAATTTTAAAAAAGGAATTGATAAGATGTTTGAAAAAAGAAAGAAGAGGATTAAAAAAAAGGAAAGAAAGAAAAAAAAAAGGGGAGAGAATGTGATTAGGCAGGAGACTAGAACAAAGCCATACACTAGAGAATTAGGGTATATTTTGATATGTTAAGAAGAAACTGTATTTCAAAATTTTAAAGAGAGAACAACTTATATATATATATGCCAAAAATAAGGGTAACTACTATGAAGGGATAGGATATGACTCTAAAAATGAAAAATAAAAATGTTTTTTTAGAAAAAGGGATTGAAAAGATGTTGGTTGAAAAAGGGAAAAAGAAAAATTCAAAAAAAAAGTTAAAAAAATTAACTTTGAAAGACTAGTGAATTATGGTAAAAAAAAGCCATGAATTCTATGTGCAGTATTTCCCTAGCACTGGAGTTCTGCTCTTTTCATTGATCGCTAAACTTGGTCTTGGCTGGTGTTTGTGACGATCTTCTGGGGGATGGCCTTGTTGCCATGGTTCCCAAATGTCTTTGCTGGAGGCGGAATTGCCCCGCCCTTGCTGGTCCAGGCTAAGCATTCTGCTCGTGTTTGCTCTTGGGAGCTTTTGTTCCCTGCAAGCTTTCTGTACAGCGTTGGAGGACGAGAGTGAAAATGTCGGCCTCCCAATCTCCGCCCGGAGGAGCTGAGAACTTGGGGCCCCGCTCCTCAGTGCGCCCCCAGAGAAAAGCAGTCACTCCCGTCTCCCTGGTTTCCGGCCGCACTCCGTGCTCACCCGGCCTGTGACCGAGCGTTTCTATCTCTGGCACCCGACCCCGTGTGGAGTCTCCAAACCCAACAGATCCCTGCGGTGCGCTCCCACGCCGCTCCTCCCGGGGGAGGAAGGGGAGTCTCCCGCTTGTTGGGTCCCTGCTGGAGGAGCCGTGCCCCGACTGGGCCACGGATCACAGTTTATGGCAACCCCGAGCTGAGAGCCCGCGCCTCGGCTCCGTCTCTGCAGCCGGCTTCCCCGCTCCGATACCTGGGAGCTCTGCCGCACTCAGGCACCCTCGGTGTTCCTGTGACCCCAAGGGTCCTGAGACCATACTGTCCCACGAGGGTTCCACCCCCCGCTTAGCCACTGGAGCGACGTCCCTCAGCGGAGCCGATTTCTAAAAGGTCCGATTTTGTGCTCCGCGGCTCTAGCACTTGCCAGAAGCGGCCGACGGAGGCCCCCTCCCCCACCATCTATCCTCCCGAATATTGCCTCGGATGCACTTCTCCGCACGTCCTACCTTCCAGAAAGTGGTCGCTTCTCTGTTCAGAGAGTTGTTGCAATTCTTTTCTTTGATCTCCTGTTGAGTTCATAGGTGTTCAAAATGGTTTGATCCCTATCCAGCTGAATTCCTGAGACCAGAAGAAATCCAGGTCTCCTACTCCTCCGCCATCTTGCTCCGCCCCCTGGCCTCCAGTCTTAAGCAGGACCTCTACACCTATATGCCTGAGAGGGGAGTTCCTCAGCATGCTTGCCCCTCCTCCTCATGGCAGCCAACCTCAGCCTTGTCTCTATGCAGGAACTGCATGGAATAGTATTTCCTACCACTCCCCCAGTGGTAGCGTACGTTTACTAGTGTTTAAATAGGATCCTGGGCTCAGGACAATTTCCTGTCCCTCTCCAGGAACAGTGGGCTTTTATTTATTTTACTCTTCTCCAGCAACAGTGCATCTTTGCTTATGCCTTGAGGGTGGCAGGAGTTGTTAACCCTCTTCCAGCAGTCTAACAGTTTTGCTACATAAGAGAAGAGAGCCCAGATAGGGGTTGCATTGTATGCCTTTCCCAGAGAGACATTCCCTGCAAAACCAAGGGAGGCACTTTCTGGTCCTCAGCCTGTCCCCATTCTTTAATATTAGCACCTGGGGAAGGCCCATGGAGAAGAATCTGTGAGTAGATAGGACTCTTGTGTCTGGGGCTCCAGGTGCTTCCTACTGTCACACTAGCTCACGTTCAGTCTTAAGCAATTTAATAAAATTCTAACTAATTTCTTACCTGTTGTTATGGAAGCCACCTTGTTCTTCTTGTGCTCTGCCACAGGTAAGACAGTGTTTGTGTCATTTCTTCTTTTTCTTGGTATTCAGCCTACTCGGTTGTCCTGTGCCCTCGGTTCTCTAGTGAGTTCCAAAAAATTATGATTTTGTAGTTTTTATCCAGCTTTTTCTCATCATTAGGGTGAGACCAGTGTTCTTTAAATCCCAGTCAGAAGCAGAATTAAGGTTATCTTTTCCTAATTTAGATATGCATTATTCTACCTTACCTTTGGTATCAATCTAGAAACTACATGAAGGGTTGGCAATGGCAAAAAATAAAAAATCCAAAGCTATTCCTTTACTCATATCTAGTTGGACTATAAAATTTTATTTGATTCTCTTGGTCGGGGTATGTGTTATGGTCTGAGATATTTATTTTGCCAGCTAAATTGAAGGATAAATGTAACCATCCAATATGTTCATCTCCTATGGGTAAGATCACCCATTATCAAGAATCCATTCTACCAGTTATAATGTGCACCCTCAGGAAGGCTTTTTTCCACTTCAAATTCTTTGTAAGGAGAAGTAGTCCACTAAGAATACTTGTAGTCAAACACTTGGAATGGCCTAAGATCCCCAGAGGACAAGGAGTCTTTATCCTTAATTGGCACAGAAAAGCCAGAGGCCCATAAGTGCAAAGAAGCCAGACACTCCTCAAGAAAGTAATCAACTTTAGTGGAGCTGTAAGTTTATTTTCTCTGGGTTTTGATATGACAGACCATCTCAGGTACATCCAAGAATATTTCTACCTCCTCTTTCAGCACAAGACCATTTACTTCACTTAGATGTTGCTTGTAAAAGGTGCATTATCAAAAAGGTTAGTGTAATATCCTATTATTCCATCCCCAGCTTTTTCTATACCCAAATGTCCCAACTTATTTCTTTTTTAGGAATTATTATTCATGGTTTCAAATGTTGAGTCTCTTTGTTATTTAACTTTTAGGATCTATAAAAAGAAAATATGGGAAATTGACAAATGGAGGATCGTCTGGGTGGCTTAGTCGATTAAGCAGCAGACTCTTGATTTGGCTCAAGTTGATATCTCAGGGTCGTGGGGTGGAGCTCTGCATCGGGCTTCACACTCAGCATGGAGTCTGCTGGAGATTCTCTTTCCCTCTCTCTCTGCCCCTCCCTCTGCTCTCACCCTCTCTAAATAAATAAGTAAATAAAATCTTTTTTTAAAAAAATATTGACAAAGGGAAATATCTTTTGGAATTGAACTGATTCATATGATTAAATCAAGTAATGATATTTACGTAAGTAGAGTTGTAGCAATCCTACCTTAGATATTTATTTATAGTTATTTTATTTTTGTAAAGATTTGTTTATTTACTGGAGAGAGAGAGAACAGGAGTTGGGGGAGGGGCAGAGGGAGAGAATTGTCAAGCAGACTTCTCGCTGAGCACAGAGCCTGACTTGGGGCCCAATCCCACCACCCATTAGATCATGACCTGAGCCAAAACCAAGAGTCGGCCACTTAACCAACTGAGCCATTCAGGTGCCCCTATTTATAGTTATTTTAAGATAATTTTTATTAGAATTTTTTTTTAGTTTTTATTTAAATTCCAGTTAGTTGACATACAGTGTAATATTAGTTTCAGGTATACACTTTAGTGATTTAGCACTTACATAAGACACCTGGTGCTCATCACAAGTGTCCTCCTTAATCCCCATCACCTATTTAACCCATTCCCCCATCCACCTCCCCTCTGGTAGCCATGCATCTGTTCTCTATAGTTCAGAGTCTGTTTCTTGGTTTGCCTCTCTTTTTTTTTCCCCTATGTTCATTTGTTTTGGTTCTTAAATTCCACATATGAGTGAAATCGTATGGCATTTGTCTTTCTCTGACTGACTTATTTCACTTAGCATAATACTCTCTAGCTCCATCCATGTTGTTGCAAATGGCAAGACTTCATTCTTTTTTATGGCCGAGTAATATTCCATTGTATATTAGAATATTCTTGATCAAAATTCATTTTAAAAACATCAATTGGAGGTATGGCTATTAACTGGGTTTTTACAGTTGTCATATCCCATAATTCAGTAAATTAATTCTACTAGCAATAGCTTGGGGTATCTAAAATATAGACTGACCCTGTCTAGGTCATTAATAACAGTAAGTGCAACATTTATGCTATGAAAAACCCTATGAAGTGTTCCTCTAAAGATTAAAAAATAGAACTACCATATAACCCAACTACCATATATACTTCTGGGTATATAATCAAAGGAATTGAAAATAAGATTTTGAATAGCTATTGCATTCCATGTTCACTGCAGCATTATTCACAGTAGCCTAGATGTGGAAGCAACCTAAGTATCCACTGACAGGTAAAGAAAATGGATAAAGAATGGATAAAGAAAATGTAGTATAACATAAAACAATATAATTCAGCCTTAAAAGAGAAGGAAGTCCTACGTGGATAATAACTCAAGGACATTATAGTAAGTGAAATAAGCCAATCACAAAAAGACAAATACTGCATGCCACCCACTCATGAGGTGTCTAAAATAATCAAACTCATAGAAGTAGAAGGTAAAGTGGTGGTTACCAGGAGCTGGGGAAATAGAAAAATGATGAGCTTCTGTTGAATGGATATAACATGTCTATATGCAAGATGAGAAAGTTCTAGAATTCTGCTGTACAATATTGTGCTTACAGATAACAATAAGGTACAATAATATACACTTAAATATTTGTGAAGGGCTTATATTATTTTTTAACCAGAAATAAATGAACAAACAAATAAATATTAAAAGTGGGGGACAAAGCCATCAGAGACAAAAAAAAAAAAACAACAACCCACATTTCATACAGGGAGCAATGATAAGAATTGTGGTTGGGCAGTTAGAATGGCAAAAATGGACAGGGAAAGAAACAACACATGTTGGAGAGGTTGTGGAGAAAGGGGAACCCTCTTACACTGTTGGTCGGAATGCAAGTTGGTAGAGCCACTTTGGAAAACAGTGTGGAGGTGCCTCAAAAAATTAAAAATAGAGCTACCCTATGACCCAGCAAGTGCACTCCTGGGTATTTACCACAAAGACACAGACATAGTGAAAAGAAGGGCCATATGCACCCCAATGTTCATAGCGGCAATGTCTGCAATAGCCAAACCGTGGAAAGAGCCGAGATGCCCTTCAACAGATGAATGGATAAAGAAGATGTGGTCCATATATACAATGGAATATTACTCAGCCATCAGAAAGGATGAATACCCAACTTTTACATCAACATGGATGGGACTGGAGGAGCTTATGCTAAGTGAAATAAGTCAAGCAGAGAAAGTCAATTATCATACGGTTTCACTTATTTGTGGAACATAAGGAACAGCATGGAGGACATTAGGAGAAGGAAGGGAAAATGAAGGTGGGGAAATTGGAGGGAGAGATGAACCATGAGAGCCTATGGACTCTGAGAAACAGGTTTTTAGAGGGGAGGGTGGTGGGATGGGTTAGCCCAGTGATACAATATTAAGTAGGGCACATACTGCATGGAGCACTGGGTGTTATATGAAAACAATGGATCGTGGATCACCACATCAAAAACTAATGATGTATTGTATGATGACTAACATAACATAATTAAAAAAAAAAAAGAATTGTGGTTGGCTTCTCATCATTACAATTCAAGTTACAGTGCATTGGAACAACATCATAAATAGTGCTTCAGAAAAAAAAATATAATTCTATACTCAGTAAAAATATCCTTCAAAAATGTAGGTAGAATAAAGTCATTTTCAGATCATGATAGTCAGCTACTCTGACATTACCAGGATCCGTGCTGTTTTATGTTTTCAGTCGCCAGAAAATCCCAATGTTGTGATGACAATCACAGATGTCACATAAAAATGCTGCCTTAGATGAGCAGAATTTCATATTATCTTGCTTCTTGCTGGATGCATCAACTTGGAGAATTCTATAGTTTTTTTTCTACCATTAGTACATCCGCTGTGTCTATCTTTTCTGATAACAGTATCTATGTTACACTAATTCATTACAGATGTTTGAATTTTGTTGTTGTATAATTTATTGAGATGTGAGAATGTTGTTTTGGAAAATTCCTATACCGTGGAGGGAAATATATATTTATATATAGAGAGAGCATGCACGCTGTATGTTAGTGCATTCATAAATTAATGATGCAGTATTCTATTCTCAAATTCCTTTTTAAGGGAGACAAAAAATTCATTACCTTAAAAGTATATCTGGTGACAATGCAAAATTCTTTCTGCTTACTTTCTAAACTTTAGAATGGGGATTTTATTACAAGAGACAGTTAACTGTAAAGTCATCCTCTTGAACATTTTTGAAACTTTAATTTTGTGAAACTGCACAAAACATTAGTGCATAGCAGGCAGTGTTATGCTTTATTAAATTATATAAAAGTTCCACATTTGGTATAAGAATAATGGCTGGTATTAACTATAAAACTCCTCACACACAATAGAACATGACATTTGAAGTAGCTCTCTCTATCCAGAATGATCTTGTCTTCATACAAATGATTTGCATGCATATTGCAACTTGAAACAAGTTAATAACATGCTAAATTTTCTTTTATCTTGTCAATTTAGGAAAAAAGTCATATTCATCATTTATAATTTTAGTCTAGTTTATAGAATGTTATGTGTGATAAAATTTCACAAATTAGATACAGTCTTGTAGATTTTTTTTCCTGATTTACCTTAAATTTGAACCATTTTTGCTATATAGACTTTCACAGATGTTGCATAATTTTCTTTTTGCATGTGTGTTGTTTTCTGGGTATCAAGATGTTCAGTTGTACTATTGGGACATGACAGGGTACTGAATTCTTTTGTTCTGTCCTCCATGTACACACTCCAAATAAGGATTAATAGAATGCTGCTGGAGAGTAGAATAAATGGCACTACTCGAATAGTATCAAAATAGTGATTATAGATATTCTCCTCACTAGCCAGATGCATGAAAAGATAATCAGAAACCAGCAAAATAAGCCAGACAGAGGAACACAAATACTGCACAGTATCCCGTATATGCGGAAGTTTTAAAAATAAAAAAGAAGTGAAACTCATAGAAGCAGAGAATAGAAAAGTGGTTGCCAGGAGCTGTAGGGTGGGGGAAATAGGGAGACGTTGGTAAAAGGACACAAACATTCAGCTATCAGATGAGTAAGATCTGAGGAACTAATGTAAAACATGGTGACTGTAGTTAACAGTATTATGTAATTGAAATTTGCTGAGGGAGTAGAACTTAAATGTTCACACACACACGATAAATATGTGAGGTGTTAGGTGTGTTCATTAACTAGATGGTAGGAGCCCTTTCACAGTGTGGATATCAAGTCACCATTGTATACACTTTAAATATCTTAAAACTTTGTCAATTATACTTCAATAGAGCTGAAAAAAAAAGAAAATTACAAACCTACAGAAAAATTGCAAGATGATATCATTAGAACTTGTCTATTCTTCACCTGGATTTATCTATTAAGATTTGGACACATTTGCTTTTTATACAATTACATGTATAATTACTTTTAATATTTTTTGTTATATCTTTTTAAAAATATTTTATTTATTTATTTGACAGAGAGAGAGACAGCGAGAGCAGGAACACAGCAGGGGGAGTGGGAGAGGGAGAAACAGGCCTCCCGCCAAGCCAGGAGCCCGATGCGGGGCTTGATCCCAGGACCCCAGGATCATGACCCGAGCCCAAGGCAGACACCTAATGACTGAGCCACCCAGGCGCCCCTTTTTGCTCTATCTTTTAAAAGTAATACATTTCACAACTTTTTTCCCTTAAATATTTCAGGGTGGTCAAATAAATAAAATCTTTAAAAAAATATTTCAGGGTGTATCTTTTATTTGTTTTTATTTATTTTTTAAGAAGATTTTTACTTATTTATTAGAGAGAGAGAGAGCACAAGCAGGGGGGAGGAGCAGGCAGAGGGAGAGGGAGAAGCAGGCTTCCCGCAGAGCAGGGAGCCTGATGTGGGGCTTGATCCCAGGACCCTGGGATCATGACCTGAGCTGAAGGCAGATGCTTAACGACTGAGCCACCCAGTCGCCCCTCTAAATAACTTTTAAGTGAAACAGTAAAATTCACAAGGAGACTAAGTAAATAAAGAATGTCAATAAATGCCAGAAGAACTGCATTAAGGTGAGGACAGAAAACCCCGGGGTTTGTGGTTTAGATTGCAAAAACCATCAAGCTATTATATAGAGTAGGAGAACCTTCTCTTTCCTCTCCGGACCATGTCCATCTCCCTTAAGTGTTTTCTACAGTGATGGTGAGCAAGACCATCTCCACAAAAACATAGGATAGCCTAATGAGTAATATGGAAGAATAAATGTGTAAATTATATATCTACAGAGGGAACATTATAAGGAAACCAACCTCTATAATAAAACAGTGCTGCATGTCATGGTTAAAGAAAAAAGACTCAGTAAAATTGAGGAAGAACTTAACATTACTTTTAAATAGCCTTTGTAAAGTTAGGTAACTTATGACGACAGCATCCATATTCCCCTTCTTGCTGCACACTAGGAGGCAGTGTCTCAATCTCATGCATGACATGTAATCTTGTCTTTCCAACTGGGATCATGAGGAATCTTCTCTCTCTGAGTGTCATGAGGTCTCCTATAACTACTTTAGTGACACAGTATCCCTCCTCCCTTCTTGACCACAGGATGTCTTAGAGAGGGACCTTAGCTTGTACACCTATGGATGTGATGGCTTGTTACTTTGGTGTGTTAAGGAAATAGACTGTGATGGTCTACAACCTTGGTATGGAGAGCTCTTCCCCTCTTCCTTCTGGCAATTCACGTATACTAAAAAGTCTTAAATTCTGAGTCTCTTGTTTTTTCATGCCTTCCCAAAACAGTATCTTTGGGTATCTGGATTCAGCTAGATAGTAGGTCCAGAAAAAGGATATAAAACACAATCTTTTCTATTGTTGTTGCAGGCATCATAAATGAGAGAAAGAGGAAGAAAGAAAACTTGGGCCCCCAGTTTGGTTCTCAGAGGTTTCTAATATTTAAGGACAGGCTAGGACACATGTCCTCTCACTTTGGAACATCTAGCCATCTCTAACATTTGATAACAGGACCAAGATTGCAGAATTGGTTAATGTCGATGTTAATTTCAGGGACTTTGGGGTGCCTTAAAAATGGCTCAAGATGAGAAGCGCAGCAACTGTGCTATTGCTGAGTGGTGGAGATGGAGGATGTGATTCTAAATATGGGGACACAGAGGACAGAAGGTAGGTGGCAGTGTGGGGAAAATGATCCTTCAAGTAGAATTTCAAATAACTCTGGTGAATGTCCTTGCCAGGCATTTCTTGGAATTCAAAGGTTTATGTCTTTCTGTGTTATTACATATCCTAGCTGAAAATATTCTTTCCTTTGCTATAAACCAATTCGGCTTTCAATAGTCAGCATGTTTAATGGGGATCATGAAAAGGGGTAATTTGTGTCTGCCTAGTAATTCAACTGGTGTCCATACTGGAACTCTAGCCAATAAAAATGTGTATTTCCTTTTCCTGCCACTGACATTTCTGGCACAAGGACTACTGAACTTATATACGTGGTACGTGCTAGATTGGTACCCAATTATTTTGAATCCAATTTATAAATTATACTCTGGACATCTTATAGCCTGGTTCCACCCAATTTGCTAACTATTCCCTGCCCGCCCCTCCCCCCCACCTTATAAAGATAATCTTCAGTCCATATTGCACCTCCCCTGGTGCTTAATACTAAAACTTACAACTTATGTTTTTGGAGTGCTTAATATGTGCCAGACATTTTTCCAATTTGTTTATATTTTCTCATTCATTTGATTTGTGCAATACACCTATAATTTGGGAACTGTCATTTTCCCTCATTTTAAAGATGAGAATTCAGTGACACAGAGATATTAAATAATTTCCCCCACTTTATAGAGCCAACAAAAGGCAGATCTGTGATCTTCATTCAGAGTCCAGCTCCACAGTATGTACTTTTAATCACTACACTACACTGCTCCACCCGCAGTGTTTATATAATATTATTGATGTGTTTTGTTTTATATTAATAGGTGATTACTAGAATGTAAGCTCCTCAAGGGATCTGTTTCATTCAGTATGTGTCCAAATTCCTAGAATAGTCCCTGGCACACAATAGGAACTTTAGCATTCCATATTAAGTAAAGGTTGTGTAAATGTGATATATTAGTACAATTGAATATTTGTCATTTGATATATATTGATCTATAAATATACACACACACATATATATAAGAGAGAGATCTATAAACATATTCACAAATATATATGTAGATTCATCTATTATCTATAGACCTATAGACAGACTGTGCCCACTATCCCCTCTCGATGTCTTCCAACTGATGGACCCTCTAGTTTAACTTCCACAATCAAACACAAAATTTGCTTATAGCAGGGTGATTATCAGGATGGAAATTGACCCTTTTCAAGAAAGATAACACTGTTCTCACTCTCTTGGGGTTTCTGTGAGGAAAATGTTACCACTAGTCAGTCTTTCTCTTAAGAACACCCTGAGGATCATATACACCTGATATCATATATTTATGTGCATAATATGTTAACATGATTATTCAACAGAGATCAAAAGGCTACTAGTGAAAGTTGCACTTCACAACACCTACTGAGGAGATAGGACACACTTTGGTCAGTAAATAAAGGAGGTCAGGAGTGATGTCACCAAGATGGTGGGATGTGAGGCTCTTGACATTCTCTCCTCCCAGGGACACACTCAGAGGGGGCAGTTCCCTCTGAGAGAAATCCAGAAACTTGCAGAGCAACTTCTACACATTAGGTGAATGAGAAGAGTCACAATGAAATGGATAGGAAGGGCTAAGATATGCTTGCCATAAACCCCACCCCAGCACAGAACCTTACAATCAGGAGGGAACCCCCAACTCCCAGTTTCTTCCTGAGAAGCAAAGGCTAGACCACATATCTAGTACCCAGTTTTAAGGCTACCACACAAGGGATAGGCCCCCAAATCACCTTTCTCTGAGAGCCAGTGTGGCTTGGCATACATGAATCTCACAGGGCCACATCAAACAAAGAAGCAGTTTTAAAATGGGTGCGTGAGCATTTTTTTTGCAGCTATCCCTTCCAGGCTCAGCATAGAAGGAGCAGGCAAAATGCCATCTCCCAGTTTCTCCCTGGAAAGGATTTGACCATATACTTTCCCAGCTGCTGCCTTAGGTTCTGGCTTCTAAACAACTTACATGTGGGAGCTCACTGGGATATTCCCAGCAACCTAAAAGAGCTGGTGGATATATCTTCTGCTTTCTCTCCTCGGATAACTGCAGTAATAAAACAAAGGCTCCAGCTTCTTCCTGAAAGGAGTTTGTCTACAGATGTACCACCTCATCACCTTATCTCTATCCTTTTTTTTTTTAGTACCTCTTCTTCTAAGGCTGCCCTTTGAGGGACTGACTTCTAAATTACCTAGCTTTGGGAACCAAAGAGGTTCAGCATTCATGAATCCCTCAGGAACACACAAAATAAAGAGGTAGCTCTTACAAAAGCATTCCCAGAGGCTATCCCCTCTGGCTTAGCACAGAGTAAGTAGGCAAAAACAGCCAGTTCCCAGTTTCTCTCTGATAGGAGCTAGATTGTAATATCTTGACTTTTCCAGGTGCTGCCTGGAGGTTGGGCTTCTAATTAGCTTGCATTGGAAGCTGAAGGGGCTGGCACATAATAGTTCTCTGGGAGCCTAAACAAGCATGTGGGCAATTCCCTAATCTCCTGGAAACCACAAAAAGCAAAGACAGGGTTTTGCACAAACACAGAGGCTTGAGGAAAATAAAGGCTCAGGTCAAGCTTATTGACAAAGATTATTTCCTACATGAGGCAAGTCTGTCAAGACTGGGAGACATGGCTGTTTTAGCTAATGTGCAAAAACCAGTACAGAGAGTTAAGGAAAATAAAGAATAGAGGAATATGTTCCAAACAAACAAACAAACAAACAAACAAAGATAAATGTCCAGAAACCAATCTTAATGAAACATAGATAAGTAATTTACCTGACAGAGAGTTTCAAATAATGATTATAAAGATGCTCACCAAGGTCAGGAAAGCAATGCATGAACAAAGTGAACATTTCAATAAAAAGACAGAATATATTTTAAAAGTACCAAACAAATCACAATAACTAAACTGAAAAATTCAATAGAGTGATTCAACAATAGCCAAGATCAGATGGAGAAAAGGATCAGCAAACTCAAAGATCGGTCAGTGGAAATAATCTAATCAGAGGAGCAAAAATAAAAAAATAACTAAAAAGAGTGAAAATAGCTTAACCAATTTATGGAACACAATCAAATGGACCAATATACCTATTATAGGTATCCCAGAAGGAGAAAAGAGAGAGAATAGCACAGAAATGTGTTCAAAATAATAATGGCTAAAAACTTCCCAAACTTGGGGAAAGAAACAAACACTAAAATCCGGGAAACCCAAAGAGAACCAAAAAAATAAATAAATAAAAATAATCCAAAGAGATCCACACCAAGACACATTATAATTTAATTGTTAAAAAGTAAAGACAAAGAGTTTTAAACACAGCAAAAGAAAAGTGACTTTTACATAGAAGAAAACCCTAATAAGACTACAAGCAGATTTTTTTCAGCAGAAACCTTGCATGCTTGAAGGGAGTGGAATGATATATTCAAAGTGCTGAAAGAAAAACAACTGCCAGCTAAGAACTGCTTTACCCATGAAAGTTTCCTTCAGAACTTGAGGGGAGATGGATTTTCCCAGGCAAACAAAAGCTGAAGGAGTTCATTACCACTAGAGCAGCCTTACAACAAATGTTAAAAGAATTTCTTCAAGCTGAAAGATACTCAGTACAAATGGAAACCAAAAGAGAGCAGGAATAGCTTTACTTATATCAGGCCAAATAGACTTTAAGTCAAAATATATAAGGAACTCATATGGCTCAAGAGCAAAATAAAACAAAACCCCATATAATCCAACCAAAAAATAAGCAGAGGACCTGAAAGGACATTTTTTCTGAAGAAGACACACAAATGGCCAACAGGTACATGAAAAGATGCTCATCACTAATCATCAGGTTAGGCAAATCAAAACCACAGTGAGATATTACCTTCATCTGTCAGGGTTTGTGTTACCAAAACAAGAGATAAGGAGGCTAGCAAGGATGTGGAGAAAAGGGAACCCTTGTGCACTGTTGGTAGGAATGTAAATCATTACAGCCACTATAGAAAACAGTGTGGAGGTTCCTCAAGAAATTAAAAATAGAACTTCAATATGATTCAGCAATCCTACTTCTGGGTATATAGATCCAAAGGAAATGAAATCACTACCTAGGAAAGTTTTCTGCATTCCCACGTTCACCACATTGTTCACAACAGCCAACTTATGGAAACAAGCTAAGTGTCCATTGACAGATTAATGGATAAAAATGATGTGATGCACACACACACACACACACACACACACTGGAATATTATTCAGCCATAAAATAACAAGGAAATCCTGCCATTTGTGTCAACATGGATGAATCTGGAGGGCATTATATTAGTGAAATGAGTCAGACAGATAAAGACAAATACTATGGTATCACTTATATGTGGAATCTTAAAAAAAAAAAAAAGTCGAGCTCATAGAAACATGAGTGGTTTCTATGAGTTGAAAAATGGTGGTTGCCAGGGGCTGGGATGTGGATGGCATAGGGAGAGGCCTGTAAAAGCGTTCAAACTTTCAGTCTTAAGATGAGTTAAGTGCTAAGGACCTAATATATAGCATGGTGATTATTGTTGGTAATTCTGTAATGTGTCACTAAAATTTGCTAAGAGATTAGATCTTTTTAAAAAATTTTTATTGTTATGTTAATCACCATACATTACATCATTAGTTTTTGATGTAGTGTTCCATGATTCATTGTTTGTGTATAACACCCAGTGCTCCATGCAGAGCGTGCCTTCTTTAATACCCATCACCAGGCTAACCCATCCTCCCACCCCCCTCCCCTCTAGAACCCTCAGTTTGTTTTTCAGAGTCCATCATCGCTAAGAGATTAGATCTTAAGTGTTCTCTCACACACACACAAAAGTAAGTATATGAAATAATGAAAGTATTAACTTGGTTGCAGGAGGCCTTTCACAATGTATATTTGTATATATGTATATATTACCACGTTTTGTACTTTAAATATATTACAATTTTATTTGTCAATTATACCTCAGTGAAGCTGGTTGAGGGTGGGGGGGCCGGGAGAGGGAGGGTAAAGAAAAGAGAGAGGATAATTACACTATACCCTTAAGATAATGCCACATCTTGGCAAAAGTGTCAGGATATGCTCATTAGCAATACTCTGCTTGTAAGATAGGAGTTCCAGGAGAAGCATTAGGGCAGAATGCAGCTGAATAGTGTCACTGTAGGAAACTGAACAAGACCAGGGTCCACTACAGGAAGGTCTGGCCATGCCAGGTCTGCTGGACCCAAAGGGGAGTCCATGAGTGGTTTAAGAGCAGGGACTGTGGTGGTTCTGTTGACCATTTGTACTGCTTCCCAGAGCCCAGACAACACACACCACTTTACTGCTAATTACAATTTATTCTTTCTCTCTGCCCACCATCCACTCTTCCTGCCACATCAGCCCACCAAACACTGTTTTGTGTTCAGGACTGCTTCACAGAGGCACACAGTACCACTGGTTCCAGTCACAGGGCAAGGTGATATGATTCAGACTGTGACTCATTTTCTGTATGATTTTGTTGGTTACAAATGTATGGTAATAGGTAGGGTAGTCAAGTTTGTCCAGAGCATGGATGTGAACATCCATGAGATAGGAGATGAGACCCTTGTCCCGGTACTCAGGCAGAGTACCCCCCATCCGTATCTCACTTGTCTGGTCCATCAGGCTCCAAGACACAGGGGTCCCCTGGGGCCCCAGAAGGCAGAAGGTGGGGAAGTTCTGGATACAGCGCTCAATGAATCTCTGGCTCCTGTCATTGCCCCCAAAATGCCAGAATTTATTCACCAAGGCAGCGTGAGTAACGTCCATGGAGGAGAGTTTAAACATCTCTTGGTTGCTGTTGAGAACAAGGTAAAAGAGCACCCCATAATATCACACATACTGTGGAGTATTATATTTGTTTTCCCCAAAATTGTCTTCAGACAATGCAAATTGGAACACAGTAAAGGCATAAATTCTGCAGCCAGGTTGCATGAATTCATAATCTTTTTATAAAATGGAGATATTAACACAGTGGTGATATTAGTAGCACCTCTGTTAAATAGTATAAGAGCTATCACATGATAAGTACCTAGGACTTGTGCCACACAAAAAATAAGAATTACACAAAAATAAAGCATTATTTTTGTCAACATTGCTGTTACTCTCCACTTATTGATGGGAGAATTGATAACATTCCTGTTCTACACATAAGAATAGGTAAGCAGAAAATAAGCAAGTGCCTCAAAGCATATGCTAGCAAGCTATGAAGCCAGAACTTGGAATCTTGTAATCCTGGAATCTTTGGATTCTCCTTGGCCACTGTGGGAGAGCTGAAGTCCAGGGAGAGGCAGGGATGTGGAGTGCAGGCAGCCCCCGTCTTACAGAACATTGAAGTCTGAAGGCTACTGCAGTGGTGGAGAAGTGTTGGGGAGGTGTCCTGGAAAGAGCCCACAATGTGGAAGCAGGAAATGTAGACATGAGCCCCAGTTATGCCCTTAACCATCCATGTGACCTGAACAAGCTGTTTCATCAACTGGACCTGTTTTCCATCAGGAAAATGGGGATAATGTCTCCTACCTTCTCTATCTCATGGGATGGGCAAGACAATCAAATTAGATTATAGACTTGGATGTGTCTTTCAGATATAAGGTGCAATACAGTGTGAATAAGGCTTTTCCAGGCATATTAACACACAAGAGGGCCATAGGATTGGACATCTCCAGATCAAATCCCTGTATCAGTTTTAATTCTATTCAGGCATAAGTGGAGGGAAATATATAATATGTTTAAATTCTTTTTATTGGAAAACTTTTGCTCTGAGAAGTAAATTCATTGCATATTTATGAGGCATCTACTTTGTTTTCTGTTCTGGCTACTGAAAACTTATTGGTGAACAATATAAAGAGTGTCCCCTGATCTTGTGGAGTTTGAATTGTTGCAAGGGAAGAATCAAACAACAAATAGGTCAATAAATACACAAATAAGCTGATTTCAGATAGTGATAAGTGCACTGAGGAAAATAAAAATTGGGTTTTGTGATGAAGAATTATGGGAAGGGGTGATTTTAGGTTGCTCTGCGGAGAACTCTCTAAGGAAATGACATTTGAGAGAATGAATGGCAAGAAAGAAGCAACTATGCAAAGATCAGAGGGAAGGACATTTTAGGGAAAGAACAGATGCAATGGTCCAAAAGTATGTGTGAGTGTGTGAAATCAAGTCACAGAAAAAAGACCAAAGCTGGCTGGTAGGAGGAAGCAAGAGGGACAAGATGAAGTCCAAGAGATGGTGGATTGTAGGTCTCATAGGACCCTAAATGTCTGTAATGGGCATGTGAGCTGAAAAAAAAGAAAAAACACTGATGACTTTTAAGTGGATGAATTGACATAATCCATGTACAAAAGGATCACCCTGGAAATGGATTATAAGGAGGCAAGAGTGAACATAGGGAAAGAAGTTGGGAGGCCACTTCCATACAGAAAGATGAGAGTAATGCAGAGCATCTTTTTTCAAACTCACATGACTTTGCGTCTGCCAGATTTAAGAGGTAAATTCTTTGCCTCCAGCAAGGAAGGGAGCAGTTTACTTGCTGTCTCGGGCAACATATACATAATGCCTTGTTTTTGCTTGACCTTGACCAATTTAACAGCTGCAAGATTTTGTATCACTTCGTTCAGGCTGGACTGAGAACCTAGACAGGGGTAAGGTAAGGTGAGAAATAATTGCCCATGTAGATGCTACAGAAGCTTGCTGGTGGAAATATACAGAATTTAAAGTCAGGCAGTGTTGCTTCTGATGTTGCCATTAACCATGTGACCATGCCTAAGTCACTCGTATGCAAGCAGATAATACTAGACATCCTGACTATATCACTGTGAAATCAATGAGAAATGGTATCTTAAAAATAGTAACCAACCTTGAGTGTGCACATAATTCATGCCCACATATTGGTCTAATACTACATTTAATTCTTCCATTGACCCTATGTTTTAGGTACTTTTACTACCCTCATTATTTTTACATATGAGGAAACTGAATAATAGATAAGTTACATCACTTGCTCAAATCACAAAGCAAGTAACAGGAAGAGCAAGGATGCCACCCTAGAGAATCTGACTCTGGAGGGCATGTTCACACCCAGGGTTGTTCTTGTGACCTGGAGGTGCTCCCTGGCACAACTGTCATTCTTATTCTAAGAATGGAAGGCCAGAGGGGGAGCTCTGCTCTCACACCTTATCACCCTAAGGGACCCTGAATATGTCTGCAAAATATATCATGAATCCTCAGCTAACAAGAAATTCCATTACTCACAGTTCCTTGTGTCAAGTCTATAGTTTGCAATGTTTGAATTGGGATAGCAGCTGGTGCAAAGAATGAACATCAAGCTGAGTGGGGTTTGGTAGAGCTTCCTACCCCTACAAAGGCTTTAGGGGAATGTTCTCAGGATGAAAAGTGACCCTGCAGGTGTAGCCATGAACAGTCACAGAAGCCAGCACACATCCCAGATCCCTTACTTACTTTGGATTTGCAAATGTTGTTTCCAGTTGATGATACCTGATGCACCAAGGAATTCTTGACAGTTTTGGGGATTCTTAGAATAGACTTGGTAGGTGTTGGTGTAGTGATCAAAATCATCTGTCATTTCCTGTTTGGTTAGGTAATGTGGAATAAATAAAATTGAATATACCTAGTGATTAGAATACTTGGCCTTTGTATTTCATTATACTGTGCTATTTTATAAACTTATAAATATTGATATTTTTCTTGATGTATTATCATTATTCCTGAATCATTTAAATCATGAGAGCAAGTCAGGGATTTAATCAATTATTCAATTTATGGTTAAGAAAAACTTGCTAAACTAGGTATTTATATGTTGTGTTACAACTTCAAATCAACCAAATGTACACCGGTTTAGAAAGCATTCTTCTATAATTCTGTAATCCTCAGGAGAAAGAAATTACTGTCAAAGGCAAGCTTCCATTGCAAGAGTAAATCTTATTCTATCTAAAAGAGTCTCAAAAAAAAAAGAGTCTCAGAACATACGGATTATAAACATAACAATATTGAAATTGACACAGGTAACCTTGTATTGGAATTTTCACTTACATGTGATATAGCTACACAAAAGAAAGGCACATGATGTCCTTATTTTTTATTTTAAATTTTTTTATTTAAGTGTAATGAATATACAACATTTTATCAGTTTCAGGTGTACAATACAATGATTCAACAATTCTGTACATTACTCGGTGCTCATCACGATAAATGCACTCTTAATCCTCTTCACCTTCACTCATCCCCCCCCCCCCCCGCCGCCTCTGGCAACCACCAGTTTTTTTTTCTGTATTTTAGAATCTATTTTTTGTCTCTTTTTTCTCTGTTCGTTCATTTGTTTTGTTTCTAAAATTCCACATATGAGTGAAGTCATGTGGTATTTGTCTTTCTCCGACTGACTTATTTAACATTATACCCTCTAAGTCCATTCACATTGTTGTAAATGACAAGATTTCATTTTTTTTTTGGCTGAGTAAAATTTCATTATATATATATTATATATACATACATATATAAAAAACATTTTTTCTTTATCCATTCATATATTGATGGACAATTGGATTACTTCAATATCTTGATTATTGTAATAGTCCTGCAATAAACATAGGGGCACATATATCTTTTCAAATTATTATTTTCACTTACTTTGGGTAAATACCCAATAGTAGAATTATTGGATCACATGGTAATTTAATTTTTAAGTTTTTGAGGAACCCCCTTATTGTTTTCCATACAGACTGCACTAATATACATTCCTAACAGTGTACAAGGGTTCCTTTTGCTCCACAACCTCACCAAAACTTACTTCCTGTGTTTTTCATTTGAGCCATTCTGATAGGTATAAAGTGATATCTAATTGTGGTTTTAATTTGCATTTCCCTGATGATTAGTGATACTGAGCATCTTTCATTGTGTCTGTTGGCCATTTGTATGTCTTCTTTGGATAAATGTCTGTTCAGGTCCTCTGCCTATTTTTTAATTGGGTTATTTTTTTTTTTTGGTGTTGAGTTGTATAAGTTCTTCATATATTTTGGATATTAACCCCTTATTGGACACATGATGTCTTTAAAATGTAAACCACAGAAGACATGAACAGACACTTCTCAAAAGAAGACATACAAATGACTAACAGACACATGAAAAAATGTTCATCATCATTAGCCATCAGGGAAATTCAAATCAAAACCACATTGAGATACCACCTTACACCAGTTAGAATGGCAAAAATTGACAGGCCAAGAAACAATAAATGTTGGAGAGGTTGTGGAAAAAGGGGAACCCTCTTACACTGTTGGTGGGAATACAAGTTGGTACAGCCACTTTGGAAAACAGTGTGGAGGTGCCTCAAAAAATTAAAAATAGAGCTACCCTATGACCTAGCAAGTGCACTCCTGGGTATTTACCACAAAGACACAGATGTAGTGAAAAGAAGGGCCATATGCACCCCAATGTGCATAGCAGCAATGTCTGCAATAGCCAAACCATGGAAAGAGCTGAGATGCCCTTCAACAGATGAATGGATAAAGAAGATGTGGTCCATAT
>NW_027397083.1:639104-652126 GCF_003265705.2 Callorhinus ursinus | reverse complement strand
GAGAAACAAACTGAGGGTTTTAGAGGGGAGGGAGGTGGGAGGGATGGGTTAGCCTGGTGATGGGTAAAGGAGGGCACGTACTGCATGGAGCACTGGGTGTTATACAAAAACAATGAATCCTGGATCACTACATCAAAAACTAATGATGTATTGTATGGTGACTAACATAATAAATAAAATAAAATTAAAAAAAATAAAATGTAAACCACAATGCAGTATTATTTAAAAAATAATTTGCATTCCCCAAAACATTGAAACACAAAATTTGTTCAAAAATATCTTCTCAAATTTAACAAATGAGAGTTGAGTTTTTTTGAAGATGAAGGAAGGAGTCAGGAAACAACTACCCAACAAGGGTAGAATAGCTAGAAAGTGCTTCACAGAAATGCACTCATAGCTTCATTTTTTATTTCAATAATTAATGTAAATGTCTTCATTTTTGTAATCTGCTTAGTTCAGTGTTTTTGAAAAGCACTATATATATTTAAATTTTATTTGTAAATTTTATATTAAGATGATATTATATGATTACATATTTTGCATGCATAAATTTTTACTTTATATTTTCCAATATGCTTATATTTGTATTTGAAATGTGTTAACTACTTAGTTTGAGTGATCTTTAAAAGTTGGCACTGAAAATATATTCCTAAATAAAGGCATTGCAATTTGTTCTTTATATTTTCTTAACGTTCTTCATATTTACCTCTACATATTTTTAGGTGTTATTTTTTCTGTTTAGAATGCACCTTCTATTCTTGTCAGCCTGCCAAAGACCTATTTATCTTCAAAATCCAGTCTTGGGGAAATGTCTACCTAGAAGGCCCTCTGATCCTTTACTTGCATACCCTGACATCTGTGGTTTTAATCATCTCTTGGATAGTACTGCTTATATCTTGTATGTTGTATGTTCTTATATGTTTTTGTACATTTTCACTCCATGTTGTAATTTATTCACTTATCTATCTTTTCCTCCAGGCTGTGAGCTTCTTGAGGACAGGGACTTGCTCACCATCACATAATTCATTTCTATATCCCCTAGGTCTACCACATTGCCAGGTGCTTGGTAGGCACATAGCGAATAAGAACACAAAAATGTACTCCACATCTGGCACCTTACCTCCTCCTGAGGGCGGATAACCACTGTTGTAAAATCAGGCCACTTGTCCACCAGGGCCTTCAGCTTGAATGGGTCTCCCTGGTTCATGTGGAAGACAGTCCCATAAACCTGTGCCATCCCAAGAAAATCGGGGGGTCAGCTCATTGGGAAAGGATGGTACAGTGCCTTGTTTGATCAGGACAAGGATTATTTCTATGAAATCAAGGTGACAACTGATAGGGCATGTGGTTTAAATCACCTTCAGATTCCACTTTATTACTCCAAATAGAAGGAGGTTTGGGGGTCAAACCATGAGAACATTATATGAATACAATTAACCATTCAGATAAATAAGTTAATTAAAAATCATCCACTATCACATTGTAGAACTTAGTGTTGTATCTTTCCATTTTATTTCATTTATTGACAAATACACATACAATTTTTAAGCAATGAAATTAACTAATATATATTAGTTTAACACGTGTTCCACACACACACACACACACACACACACACACACACACACACACACTATACTATGGGCATATTTCCATGTCAAAAAACACAAATTTATATAATCATTTTTAAGGACTGCATAATATCCATCATATTAAAGAACTCCAGTTCAGTTTTTTTTTCTGCACCTATTAAGAGAAGATCATCTGGCTTTTTTTCTTTAATCTATTGATACAATGATATACACATTGATCTTTGAACGTTGAACCTGCCTTGCAGTCTCCTGATAAACTCCCCGTGGTTATAATGTATTATCCTTTTGATATATTGATGGATTTGACTTGATAGTATTTTGCTGAGGATTTTTTGCATCTATGTTCATGAGGAATATTGTTCTCTAGTTCTCTCTTTTTTTAAATAAAGTCTACCTCTGGTTTTGATATTAGGGTAATTCTCGACTCATAAAATGAGTTGGGAAGTATTTCCTCCTCTGATCTATTCTGCAAGAGTATGCATAGAATTGATATTATTTCTTCCTTCCATGTGTGGTAGAAATTGCCATGAAAGCCATCTGAGCAATGGTATTTTCTTTGTTGGAAAGTTTTAAATTATGAAATCAATTTCTGCAGTAGATACAGGATGATAAAGGTTATATTTTTCTTCTTCAGTGACTCTTGGTAATTTTTACTTTCCACAGAACATAAATTGTGAAATCTATGGGCACAGTTGATAATGGTATGTCTTTATTATCCTTATATTGTTTATGGGGTTGGTATTAATGTCCCCTATTTCATTCCTGATTTGATTTGTGTCTTCCCTATGCTTCTCTGAGTCAGAAGTTTATCAATATTATTGATCTTTTCAATGAGCCAGATTTGATTCATTTTCTTAATTGGTTTTCTCCTCTCAAATTCATTGGTTTCTGCTCTTATCTTTTATAATTTCCTTAATTCTGTTTGCTTTGGAGTTAATTTATTCTTCTTTTTCTGGTTTTTCAGGTGGAGACTTAAAACACTGATTTGAGACCATTTTTTTTTCAAGAAATCACTTAATGCTATATATTTCCCACTTATCACTGCTTTGGCTGCATCCCAAAACTTTTGATATGTTGTGCTTTCATCTTTATTCAACTCAGATATTTTCTAATTTTCCTTACGGCTTTGAAGTATGGTTTATTTAGAAATGTGTTGTATATTTGTAAAATTTGAGTGTTTTTCTAGATACCTTCCAGTGTTTTTTAAAGTTTAATATCATATTACTGAAGGACATACTTGTTATGTTTCAGTTCTTTAAAAAGTCTTGAAAATGTGATCTTTGTACACGTTCCGTGTGCACTTGGAAAGAATGTGTATTCTGCTATTGTTGAGGGATGTATTCTGTAAATGTCAATTAAGTTGGTTCATAGTATTTTTCAGGTCTTCTATATAGGTTATAAGTTTTCTGCCTATTCTCTAAATTACTTAGGAGTGTTAAAATCTTCAGTTACACATATGGGTTTATCTATTTGTTCTTTCAGTTCTATTGGTTTTTGTCCATGTCCTTTGAACCTCTGTTGTTACGTGTATACATTTAAGCATTTTTAATGTCTTCATCGTGAATTTATACCTTTATTAAAATGCAGTGGCCCTCTTTATCCCTGTAATATTCTAGTCCCTTTGCAATATATATTATTGCCCCCCCAATAAAACCCCCACCTCTTTATATACAAAATCATTGATCCATTTCTAAAATAAAATTTCTATCTCATCCCATATTAAACATAAGCTTTTGGAATTTGACAAAATAGAAATTGGCCTATCATTAATTTCAAAGAAGAATCATAATGGTTAACTTTTGTCAGGCACTTGATTGTTTAGAAAGAATAAGTTAAACATTAATGTGTTATTTTAGTCAACTGTGAAATTCTGGGAAATCTTCCAGTGTTATATAATATAATTCTTGGAATGGCACAAAGAGATGTTTTTGGATCAATCACACAGCAAAGATCACAGTGGATTTAAATCATATGATTGCCACTCACTAGTGGTGTGATCTTGGTCAAGTCTTAAAACTGTGCTTGCATTTCCTCTTTGGTTATATGGATATAACAGACTTGCCTTCCAGTTAGGTGATGTAAGCTAAATGAGATGTAAGACGAGTGAGTGCCTGGCACAGAGTTGGTGCTCAGAGAATGCTTGTTTTCCTCCCTACTTCTTTCATGGGCATTTGCTAGTCCTTCCCCCCCACCCCACAAGAATGTTCTGTCACCTTTAAGGACTCTGGGATGCTCTTCCTCAAGGATTTCTCTAGCATCTGTAGCACTTGTGGGCCTTGTAAGTGGAACATCTTGGCCTTAACCTAAAGAGAAGAACAAGAAATATTAAGGAATGCGAAGCAATGGAAAACATACAAAGACACAAAACAGACACAACAGGCAGTTCTAACTAATGGTCAGACCTTTATTCTTGTTGTTTTATTGGTGCCCCATTCACTGAACTCCTCAGACTGCTTTTCCAAAGTGGCTGAACCATTTTATATTCCCTTAGCAGTGTTTGAGTTCCATTTGCTTTTCATTCTCTCCAGCACTTCTCCAAATGATTTTCTTATGTAGCCATATTCAGGAATCATTGCTATAATAGGTAACAGATAAATCTGCAACAATACCCTTCAGGGGTCAGAGAGAGGAAGATAACTAGGCTCACCTCATCCCACAAACAAAACTAGGTAAATATCAAATCATCCTAAATACCCCAGAAATCTACCTGAAGACTGGCAGAACAAACTCCACAACTAGAGAGAGAGAGAAAAGGTCACACCAAGGAAGGTAGAAGTGTGGAGATGTGGTTTGGGGGAGAAATGGATCAAGGGTGCTGTATAAGGGAGGGAGGTATGGTCTCAGAGAAAGGTGAGAGAGAGAGAGAGGAACACATGGGTATGTACAAGGAGAATGTCCAAAGCTATTGGCTTGAAAAATGAGAGGGGCTGATTTTTGTGAGCTCTTGCAACCAGCAGGGCTTAAAGTCTGAAGTTTTAAAGATAAGCAGGCTCAGCTGGCACCATTTTCCTCCCCCATGCTCAGCACAAACACAAAACCAACTGTGGGAAGCAACTCAGCACAGACACTGGCTGCATAATCTGCTTACACCAAGGCCCACCCCACTGCACTCTGGCAGGACTGCCCTTCTCAGTCAAATTTGCCTTGGTCCCAGCATGACAGTCCCGTCCTCCAGAAGACCAGCACAAACCCCTGCCCACACTACATCTCCTGACCAGAGAGTTCTGCAGGGTCTCAGTTCTGGAGTAGGTGTCAGGTCTCATTTCACAAGCAGACCAGAGCACACCTAGTTAAAATTCACCACATTCAGGCTGGGGACCGAACAATACCCACTGCATGCAAGGACCCTCTGCAGATGACTGGCCTGAAGCATAGAGCAGCTAAAACAACAAGAGCAGAACACATACAGCATACTAGAAGTCAACCACAAGAAAAAAAGACCACAAATACATGGAGGTTAAACAACATGCTACTAAACAATGAATAGATCAACCAGGAAATCAAATAAGAAATTTTAAAAATACATGGAAAAAATATAAATGAAAATACAGTAGTCCAGGAGAAGAAGCAAGATGGCAGAGGAGTAGGGGACCCTGTTTCAACCGGTCCCCTGAATTTAGCTGGATGTCTACCAAACCATTCTGAATACCCATGAAATCAGCCTAAGATATAAGAATATATATTTGGATCTTTGCAAGCAGAAAGGCCTCATGGTGGAGAGGTATGAAGGGTGGAGTGTGAATCTGTGGGCAGATATCAGAAGATAAACAGAAGGGGGAGGGAGCCTCCATAAGCTGACACCTGGAAAGTGATATAACACTGGAGCACAAAAGCATACCACATTGGGGACCAGGCACAAATTTGCAGAACGGTAGCGGCTGGGAAGGGATGTAGAACAGCCCCCAGACAGGATCCAGGAGTTGCAGGTGCATCCAAGCAAACCAGGGGCAGCTCATGGTTTTAGAAGCACAAAGGGCGGAGACATGCCCTGGCCCTGGGATCGACCTCTGGGAGAGTTGCTGTGGGTGCACACCAGCCCGGGAGGCTGCAGTTTTTAGCAGCGCAGACAGAAACAGAGATTGTGTGTCTTGGAGGGCTCAGTGAAGAGCAGACCACGATTTCTCTGCCCTGGGACAGAGGTTTGGGTGTGGCCATTTTTGCTCTGACTCTCAGCAGCCAGAGAACAAAAGCTCAAAAAATTGGTTTTCACTGAGCCCATCCCCCCCAACAGGGGGCAAGGCGACTCTGCCCAAACAGGGTTGCCTGAGTAACAGCGTCAGCAGGCCCCTCCCCCAGAAGGCAGGCTGGAAGAACAAGAGGATGACAACCCTAAGGTCCCTATAAAACGGGTGCATCTTGCTTGGGTTGTGGTTAATACATTGGACTCTGTACATTCTCTCAACCACCCCTCAACAGAATGACTAAGAGGAGGAACCCCCCAAAAGAAAAGAACCAGAGACTATGGCCTCTGCCACAGACCTAATGGCTATGGATATAAGCAAGATGTCAGAGGTAGACTTCAGAGTAGCAATTATGAAGTCGATATCTAGGCTTGAGAAAAATATTAGCGACAATATAGAATCTCTAAGGGCAGAAATGAGATCTAATCAGGCCAAACTTAAAAATGCCATGAATTAGAGGCAATCTAAACTGAATACCCTGACAGCCAGGGTAAATGAGGCAGAAGAACGAATTAGTGAGCTAGAAGATGATCGAAAGGAAGGAAGCCAAGGAGGCCTGGGATAAACAGCTAGAAACCCATGAGAACAGACTTAGAGATCAGTGATACCATGAAACATTCCAATGTCAGAATTATTGGGATCCCTGAGGGGGTGGAGAGACATAGAGGAATAGAAGGTATATTTGAGCAAATCGTAGCTGAGAACTTCCCTAATCTGGGGAATGAAACAAGCATTCATGTCCAAGAGGCAGAGAGGATCCCTCCCAAGACCAATAAGAACGGACCATCATCCTGGCATATAATAGTGAAACCTGCTAACTTAAGAACCAAGGAAGCTATCTTGAGAGCAGCTAGGGGGAAGAGATTTCTTACGTATGGAGGGAGGAACATCAGAAAACATCAGACCTGTCCACAGAGATCTGGCAAGCCAGAAAGGGCTGGCAAGACATATTCAGGGTACTAAATGAGAAGAACATGCAGCCAAGGATACTTTATCCAGCAAGGCTGTTGTTCAGAATGGATAGAGAGACAAGGAACTTCCTGGAGTGGCAGAAACTGAAAGAATATGTGACCACCAAGCCGGCCCTGCAAAAAATATTAAAAGGGATTCTATAAAAGAAGAAAGACCCCAAGAGTAATATAGACCAGAGATTTACAGAGACAATCCATAGAAACAGGACTTTACAGGCAATATGGTAACACTAAAATCATATCTTTCAATAGTCACTCTCAATGTGAATGGCCTAAATGCTCCCATGAAACAGCACAGGGTTGTGGATTGGATAAAAAGACATGACCCATCCATATGCTGTCTATAAGAGACTCATTTTGAACCTAAAGTTACCTCCAGATTGAAAGTGAGGGGATGGAGAACTACTTATCATGCCAACAGACTTCAAAAGAAAGCTGGGGTAGCAATTCTCATCAGATAAATTAGATTTTAAGCTAAAGACTGTAGTAAGAGTTGTAGAGGGACACTATATCATACTTAAAGGGTCTATCCAACATGAAGATCTAACAGTTGTAAATATCTATGCCCCCAACATGCGAGCAGCCATCTACATAAGCCAACTGTTAACCAAAATAAAGAATCATATTGATAATAATACTTTAATAGTAGGAGACCTCAACACTCCACTCTCAGCAATGGACAGATCATCTAAGCAGAAGATCAACAAAGAAACAAGAGCTTTGTATGACATATTGGACGAGATGGACTTCATAGATATATACAGAACATTCCACCCTAAAACAACAGAATACTCATTTTTCTCGAATGCACATGGAACTTTCTCCAGAATAGACCACATACTGGTTCACAAATCAGGTCTCAACCAATACCAAGAGATTGATATTATTCCCTGCATATTTTCAGACCACAATGCTTTGAAACTGGAACTCAATCACAAGAAAAAATTTGGAAGAAATTCAAACACTTGGAAGTTAAAGAGCATCCTGCTCAAGAATGTTGTGTCAACCAGGAAATTAAAGAAGAACTTAAACAATTCATGGAAACCAATGAGAATGAAAACACATCGGTCCAAAACCTATGGGATACTGCAAAGATGGTCCTAAGAGGGAAATACATAGCCATCCAAGCCTCACTCAAAAAAGTAGAAAAATCCCGAATGCACAAGCTAAACTTACACCTAAAAGAGTTGGAGAAAGAACAGCAAATAAAACTTAAACCAAGCAGGAGAAGAGAAATAATAATGATTAGAGTAGAAAGCAATGAAATAGAAATCAGAAAAACAGTAGAACAGATCAATGAAACAAGAAGCTTGTTCTTTGACACAATTAATAAGATCGATAAACCTCTGGCCAGCTTTACCCAAAAGAAAAGATAAAGGACCCAAATTAATAAAGTCATGAATGAAAGGGAGAGATCACAACTAACACCAAGGAAATAAAACAATTATTAGAAATTACTATCAGCAATATATGCCTGGAAAAAATTAAGCAGCCTGGAAGAAATGGAAGCCTTCCTGGAAACTTATAAACTGCCAAGACTAAAACAGGAAGGAATAGACAATCTGAATAGACCAATAACCAGTAACAAAATTGAAGCAGTAATCAAAAACCGCCCCAAAAAACAAGAGTCCAGACCAGATGGCTTCCCAAGGGAATTCTCTCAAACATTTAAAGAAGAAATAATACCTAGTCTTCTGAAGCTGTTTCAAAAAATAGAAACAAAAGGGAAACTTCCAAACTCGTTCTATGAGGCCAGCATTACTCTGATCCCAAAACCAGGCAAAGACCCCATCAAAAAGGAGAATTATAGACCAATATCCCTGATGAACATGGATGCCAAAATACTCAACAAGATCCTAGCCAATAGGATCCAACAGTACATTAAAAGGATTATCCCTCAAGACCAGGTGGGATTTATTCCTGCGATGCAAGGGTGGTTCAACATTCACAAATCAATCAACGTGATAGAGCACATTAATAAAAAAAAAAGACAAGAACCATATGGTCTTCTCAGTTGATGCAGAAAAAGCATTTGACAAAATACAGCATCCTTTCCTGATTAAAGCTCTTCAGGGTGTAGGGATAAAGGGTACATTCCTCAATCTCATAAAAACCATCTATGAAAAGCCCACAGCAAATATCATTCTTAATGGGGAAAAGCTGAGAGCTTCTCCCTTAAGATCAGAAACATGACAGGGATGCCCACTCTTGCCACTATTGTTCAACATAGTATTAGAAGTCCTAGCATCAGCAATCAGACAACAAAAAGAAATAAAAGACATTCAGATTGACAAAGAAGTCAAACTCTCTCTCTTTGCAGATGACATGACACTTTATGTGGAAAACCCAAAAGACCCCACCCCCAAATTACTAGAACTCATACAGCAATTCACTAATGTGGCAGGATACAAATCAATGCACAGAAATCAGTTGCTTTTTTATACACTAACATTATAACTGTAGAAAGAGAAATTAGGGAATCGATTCCATTTACAATAGCCCCCAAACCATAAGATACTTAAGAATAAGCCTAATCAAAGAGGTAAAGGATCTATACTCTAGAAACTACAGAATGCTAATGAAGGAAATTGAAGAGGACACAAAAAGATGGAAAAACATTCCATGCTCATGGATCGGAAGAATAAACATTGTTAAAATGTCTATGCTGCCCAGAGCAATCTACACTTTCCTTGCCATCCCTGTTAAAATACCATTGGCATTTTTCAAAGAGCTGGAACAAACAATCTTAAAATTTGTATGGAACTAGAAAAGACCCCAAATTGCCAAGGGAATGTTGAAAAAGAAAAACAAAGCTGGGGACATTACATTGCCTGACTTCATGGTATATTACAAAGCTGTGATTACCAAAACAGCATGGTATTCGCACAAAACAGACACATAGATCAGTGGTACAGAATAGAGTCTCCAGAAATGGACCCTCAACTCTATGGTCAACTAATCTTCCACAAATCAGGAAAGAATATCCAATAGAAAAAAGACAATCTCTTCAACAAATGGTGCTGGGAAATTTGGACAGCTACATACAGAAAAATGAAACTGGACCATTCTCTTACACCACACACAAAGATATAAATCCATCAAAATGGATGAAAGACCTCAATGTGAGACAGGAATCTATCAAAATCCTAGAGGAGAACATAGGCACTAACCTCTTTGACATCAGCCACAGCAACTTCTTTCATGACAAGTCTCCAAAGGCAAGGGAAACAAAAGCAAAAATGAACTTTTGGGACTTCATCAAGATAAAAAGCTTCTGCACAGCAAAGGAAACAGTCAACAAAACAAAGAGACAACCCACGGAATGGGAGAAGATATTTGCAAATAACATTACAGATAAAGGGCTGGTATCCAAGATCTATAAAGTACTTCTCAAACTCAACATCCAAAACACAAATAATCCAGTTAAAAATGGGCAGAAGACATGAACAGACACTTCTCCAAAGAAGACATACAAATGGCCAATGGCCAACAGACACATGAAAAAATGTTCATCATTAGCCATCAGGGAAATTCAAATCAAAACCACATTGAGATACCATCTTACACCAGTGAGAATGGCAAAAGTCGACAAGACAAGAAACAACACATGTTGGAGAGGTTGTGGAGAAAGGGGAACCCTCTTACACTGTTGGTCGGAATGCAAGTTGGTACAGCCACTTTAGAAAACGGTGTGGAGTTTCCTCAAAAAATTAAAACTAGAGCTACCCTACGACCCAGCAATTGCACTCCTGGGCATTTACCCCAAAGATACAGATGTAGTGAAAAGAAGGGGGACCTGCACCCCAATGTTCATAGCAGCAATGTCCGCAATAGCCAAACTGGAAGGAGCCAAGATGCCCTTCAACAGATGAATGGATAAAGATGTGATTCATATATACAATGGAATATTACTCAGCCATCAGAAAGGATGAATACCCACCATTTACATCAACATGGATGGAACTCGAGGGGATTATGCTAAGTGAAATAAGTCATGCAGAGAAAGAGAAGTATCATATGGTTTCACTCATGATTGGAACATAAGGAATAGCATGGAGGACATTAGGGGAAGGAAGGGAAAACTAAAGGGGAGGAAATCAGAGGGAGAGATGAACCATGAGAGATTATGGACTCTTGGAAACAATCTGAGGGTTTCAAATGGGAGGGGGTTCGGGGGATGGGGTAGCCGGGTGATGGGTATTAAGGAGGGCATGTGTTGTAATGAGCTCTGGGTTTTATATGGAACTAATGAAGCATTGAACACTACATCAAAAACTAATGATGTACTGTATGGTGACTAACAACATAATAAAAAAATAGTCTAGAGATAAAGAAAATAAATTATTTATTTTAGTAAAAAAAAAAAATAGTCCAAAACCTTTGGGATGTAGCAAAAGCAATCCTAAGAGGGAAGAATATAGCAATACAGGTCTATCTCAAGAAGCAAGAAAAATCTCAAATAAACAACCTAACTTTACATCTAAGGAACTAGAAAAAGAATAGCAAATAAAGCCTAAAGCCAGCAGAAGGAAGGAAATAATAAAAACTAGGGCAAAAATAAATGATATAAAAACTAAAAAAACAGTAGAACAGATCAATGAAGCCAGGAGTTGGTTCTTTGAAAAAATTTATAACTCCCTTCATACATTAAACTATTAATAAGCATAAAAAAGAAAAAAAATTAATAAAATTGATAAACCACTGGCCAGACTTATCAAAAAGAAAAGAGAAATGACCCAAATAAATAATATCATAAATGAGAGAGGAGAGATAACAACCAACACCACCGAAATACCAACAATTGTAAGAGAATCTTATGAAAAACCATATGCTAATAAATCAGACAACCTAGAAGAAATGGATAAATTCCTACAAACATATAAACTACCAAATTTGAAACAGGAAGAAATAGAAAACCTGAGCAGACCCATAAGCAGCAAAGAAATTGAATCAGTAATCAAAAAACTCCCAGCAAACAGAAGTCCAGAACCCAATGGCTTCACAGGTGAATTCTACCAAATATTTAAAGAGTTGATCCTTATTCTTCTCAAATTATTCCAAAAAATAGAAAAGAAAACTTCCAAATTCATTCTATGAGGCCAGCATTACCCTGATACCAAATCCAGATAAAGATGACAATAAGTAAGAGATCTCCAGGCCAATATACCTGATGAACATGGATGCAAAAATTCTCAATAAAATACTAGAAAACTGAATCCAATGACATTTAAAAAATTATTCACCTCAATCAAGTGGAATTTATTCCTGGGATGCAAGAATGGTTTAAACAAATCAATCAGTGTGATATACCACATTAATAAAAGAAAGGATAAGAACTATATGGTCCAATAGATGCAGAAAAAGCATTTGACAAAGTACAACATCCATTCATGATTAAAAAAAAAACCCACAAGAAAATAGGGTTAGAGGAAACATATCTCAACATAATAAAAGCCATATATGAAAAACTCACAGCTAATATCATCCTCAGTGGTGAAAAACTGAGAGCTTTCCCTCTACGGTCAGGAACAAGACAGGGATGTCCACTCTCACCACTGTTATTTAACATATTACTGGATGTTCTAGCCACAGCAATCAGACAACAAAAAGAAATTAAGGCATCCAAATCATCAAGGAAAAATTAAAAGTCACTCGGGACGCCTGGGTGGCTCAGTCGTTACGCGTCTGCCTTTGGCTCAGATCCCAGGGTCCTGGGATCAAGCCCTGCATCAGGCTCCCTGCTTCTCCCTCTCCCACTCCCCCTGCTTGTGTTCCCTCTCTCGCTGTCTCTCTCTCTGTCAAATAAATAAATAAAATTTTTTTAAAAAATTAAAACTCACTCTTTGCAGATGACATGTTACTATATATAGGAAACCCAAAAGACTACTGAAAACCTTCTAGAACTGATACATGAATTCAGGAAAGTCAGAGGATACAAAATGAATGTATGGAAATCTGTTGCATTTCTATACACCAATAATAAAACAGTAGGAAGAGAAATTAAGGAATCCATCTCACCTACCATTGCACCAAAAACAGTAAGATACCTAGGAATAAACCTGGCCAAAGAGGTGAAAGACCTGTACTCTGAATACTATAAAATGCTGATGAAAGAAATTGAATGTCACCTGGGTGGCTCAGTCGGCTAAGCGTCTGCCTTTGGTTCAGGTCATGATCCCCAGGTCCTGGAATCCAGCCCCACATCGGGCTCCCTGCTCAGCATAGAGTCTGCTCCTCCCTCTCCCTCTGCCCCTCCCCCCATTTGTGCTCTCTCTCTC